>NW_008751769.1:552264-558889 GCF_000715545.1 Opisthorchis viverrini | reverse complement strand
TATAGGCACTGGCCTAGCAGTTTCAATGAGTAGTCAAGGTAGGCGATATCGCGTACAGTTTTGAGCATTAGGTTAATCGGTCGCCATTAGATTAGTTATGTATGCACAAGGACACCGACTCAACAGGTACGATCAATGGCTAAGTTAGATGACCTCGAGTACAGTTGCGAGTATAACAAGCTGTCAGATGCGGCTATCACGCATAGCTGAGGCCTTATTTTTACCAGTCGCCATATAAATTGCACTGATGTTCACTGTAGCTAGCGAAGACAATCGGGATCGCGTGCAGTTAACGGTATGCAAGACCGTCATTGACCATCGGATTGTGTTAATGTGCATAGGTGCAGCCTCATTATCAACGTTGCACATAAACGGGGGCCTAGCAGTTACAACAAGTATTCGAGATGAGTGAAAACTAGTGGAGATACGAGTACAAGGGGCCGTCGTTGCTCATTGGATTGGGCTGCCGCGCATATGTGGGGAACCTTAATTAGCGTCGAACATAGACGCGGATCCAGCAGCTAAAACAGGTGGTCGAGGTGAGTGACAACGGCTACCGTCCTCGTGGTGACCGCTTCACGTTTGGTGGTCACCACCTATAGAACGTCATAGTTATAATAGGAAAGACGCCCACAGCATTCTGGTAGCGCTGTATTATCTAAAGGCTAGTTATGCATATCTGGGAAAGGGGATCATCCACAGACGTCCCTCGCACTGCCACTGCAAGTTTGCGCTGTAATCTAACTTTATTGCACGTAATGGAACATGAGACCCATGGGGAAAATGTGTCGTGAACAGGTTCACCAAACAAAGATCCCATTTGTTAGATCTGAGGTGTCTAAAGCAAACAAGCGCCTGCGACTGATCCTATAGGGTGGTATTTGCATTAAATAATTTTAAGATGTTATTTTTATTCTTCAGGAACACCGAAGAACGCCAAACTATGCTAAAGTGCAATTTCGTGTTTTATGTCGCGTAAACCGCCAAAAAATGCAAATGTGCGGCCTTGTCTACGGAGGCAAAGGAACTAACTGTCAGTGACCTCTTATTTTCTTGAACACAACCACAAATTTTCAATCTTTCTGTATGACCGGCTTCCAGTTAAACGATGTCTAACCGAAGACGAGTTGGGCACCTGCAAGGTCCTTCTGAAATATTGAATGCCTTCATGTGATGTGGCGGATGAATACAGGATTTATAAAACTAACGCCGGAAGTGTCGACGGTGTAGGTGTCACATAGTTGAGTTTTATTGTATCAGATGATATGCCTTCGGTCCTGGCAAAACTTCGGGAGACCGGACGCGTCCTTGTGTGCCAGTCAGAGGAAGGTCACTATAGCCACATACGCTTCCCCCAATGGCGGCAGATAGCGTTGTTCCGACGCTTTCCAGATGTAGTAAATGTAGACGTAACTCATGCAGCAAACCACCTCGGGTTAGTTTTTTGAAGCATCTGCTATTCGGCATGTAGATATAAACCTACACCTTCTTTATAACGACGGCATGAGAACCCGGCGTCCGGTTATATATGCATTCGTAGAGGGCGAGCAGTTTGCTCCCATGAGTAAACTATTCAGCTTATTCAAACAAAGGATGTGCGAAACTTATCCGGTTAAGACCATGTAATGGACAAATGGGCGGCGCAACTAATAATAATGTTTATTCCCAACTTGTGGGTGGCATACCGTCTGGAATGATCATGCGTTTACAGTCAGGCTGGGGTATGATAGGGGGATTGGCGGCTAGTGGGGATTGTGCGAAAAGAGGACAATGCCATAAACAGTGGGAGGTACTCGATTAAATAATAATAATATGTTTCGTTTGCAACTTGTAGGGAACGATAGGCATGAGGTCCGACCAATTCAAGGACTCAGTCGGCTGATATGAACTAAAACTTGAAAACCATTGCTGGCCATGAGTGACCTTGGGCGGTTGGGTAAATGGCTGGAGTCGTAAGGAGCAAGAATCGAAGTGGAGATGGGATAATTCGAATTGGGAGAACATGGCAAGTCTAGTCTCAAAAATATGGCGCAATCTGAGAACAGGCAGACTCACTGGTTGCACTGTTGTAGGGAAGTCAGGTGCAGGGGTAAGGTTGGGTGGGGACACAGAGGTGGCTGAATTCGAACGAGTAGTCCAATAGGTTGGAATGAATGTCATGGTGGTCATTGGGGTCAATGAAACGATTAGGCAAGAGGGCACGGTTGAGGGGAGGAATGGAACAGTTGCGGGTGTGCTATCAAACTGAGTATGGCAGTGCCGTGCCATCATTGGCCTGATATTCTTCAGTTTTTGGACAGCCCCGCGACGGAAGTCACCTTTGAGATGATTCAGCCGGGGGTGTGCAGTTCATTGAGCAGCGGTTTTCCTTTCAGCCTGGTCGAGGAAACAAGCTGGAAAGAAACCGATATGAGATTGTAGGTTTTCTTGGTCCGCTTAGTGATCCCGGAGTTGTAGATCATAGGCCAGGTGGAGTAGAGATCTGCTAACCAGGTCGTCCAAAGCGGGCACTTCCGAAGTCGAAAGCTTGGGAAGGTGAGCGGATGGGAGGGGATTCGCAAAACATAGTGAGTTTGAGGGGATATAAATTGGGATAATACGCATCAATATACACGGAGTCGTGTTCGGCGGCGACGTTACACTTTGCTACTTTCACGTCCGCAAAGCCATCAGGAAGCACATATGTATCATTTAATATCCACGTATGTTTGGTTACAAAAACATTCTGCGAATATCCGTCACATATTTTACCGCATGGCGCGCCTGGGCAACGCTGTACAGTAGTTTTTTAATCGTATTACAAGCACACAGATTTCGGCAAAACTTGCAGCTTCTGCGTCGCCCCGATCCTCAATTTGCTTCCTATCTTAAGGCCCGCTAGTTGCACATCACCCGAAAATGGGCCATACACGCACAGTCCGGAATGGTTCATTTCAGTAATGTGACCAACAACCGACTGGTTGGTCCCCAACCAGTCACATGCATACACCTGTTCTCTGTATTTCGAGACCAGCTCATTCCGAGCAGTAAGAACTATTCATCATTGACTTTTTTCTTCGCTTGCTTCCCAATCCGCCAACGATGACGGTCGAATTACAACCTAAAGGGAAAAGCTATACCCCTTACAACTGTTCCCAAGCCACCGCCGACAGCTTTTGACGGCCTTCGTAAACAGCTGAATCGAGTGATGAATAAGCTTCAGAGGCTGAAACCCGGGAGGGCCACAACTACCTATTGACGATTGATTGTTCGGGGACAAATGCTGCTGCTTCGAGGCTCAAAGTCCGCAATCGACAGCCCGCCGTTGGTAGTCGAGGATACTGCAACTCAACCCAAATGGCGGTCTAGAAACGCAGACATGGGCTTTTGTGTGCAACGGATCGCGTATGGTATCACGCCGACTGTTGTGATGGTGAACGTTGCACGCTGTGTGGTGGTGCTCCTCAGGCTTGTCCCAAATGTGAGTCCACATGAAAATAAAATACCTTTAGTTCTTAGCCCCGGGCCCATCCAGAAAACACAATGAAGTGCTTGTTACACGGTACGCAAATAGGGTCTCTTATGATGTTGACCTGGGCCGAAGCACAGAGCCACACCACAGTGTGTCCCGGAAGCCTGTGGGTGTCCGTGTTTTTGGGTCAAAGGGGAACTACTCGACAGCTGTGAGTAAATATCTGAAGACTACGACTAACGTTGTGAAGCGCCAGCTAGATGGAAGAGACGAAGATAATCTCATTTGACCCATCATCTCCGGACAGTTGGCCTGGTAATGAGGTCTTATGCATTTCATGTAAGTCTGGTATTTCTTGAGAGGTGCAGTAAGCAGGCACGCGAATTAACCGCTGAAGGTGGCATTGTGTGAAAAGCCATCTACGACAACATAGCCGCTAAAGCGCATTTCGGGGTAAGCATTCCTCTCAGTTTGTCCGCTGCCAGCCCCATGGTGATATTTCGATAACCTAAATTATATCTTCCTCTCACTTCAGGACGTCAACGGCCAAATGAACACTCCTCACGAAGAAGACTATGCGCCTCCCGGAAGGACATATGTAGACTTCAGAACGACTGCTATGTCTCAACATTTCATGATGTATATTTTGAGCCTTTTCTCTGGTGCAGATGGATGGGTGCGGTCCGACATTGAGCGCCCCTAGCCGCATCTTGTCGTGTGCGTCAGTTAGGTTCGTTGAGCTCTCCAGTATGATCGACGTAGGTTCCGTGTTCCTAATCGGTAAACCTCGAGGTCCTCCTAGCATAATTCGCACCCTAAAATGGAAAACTCTGCTTTTTGCCAGCAAACACGCATGACTTTTAGCGAATAATGAACGTGGACTACGGTATTTTAACTAACAACAGGAGTCATCGACCAAAATTTGTTTGTACGAATGCACCTACAAATAGTTTGCGTCTCCAAAGGCCACTTAATTTCCATTAAAATGTTTAGGGAATTTTTTCGATGGAAAACTACCTGAAAGATCCGTTTATTGTAAGTGAACCACCGTTTCCCACAGTTCACGATTTTTATCATCAGGCAACGTATTCACAGTCGGTGGTGTTTATTGACCTTGAACATTCGCTCACTTAAAAAAATCGCCACGGCAAATGATTTTCAATAATACAGGAACATAGACATTACACATAGACATTCTATGCTATGGAGTGGAAGGCCTGAAAATGCCAGAGATTCCGAGAGATCAATCTCATTGTGTGAACGGTGAGCAGCGAATCGGCTTCTTGTTTGTAGTAGCGTCCAACTGAGTACTAAAATGGTGCTGGTGTGGAGTACGCCGCGTCCTAAATGCACACCCAAAACTCCTCTGAAACCGTGGTTCGAAAAAGGAAAACTTCAACATAAAGCTTTGGTATATGATTGTAATTATTCGGCCTTCTGAAATCCCTCACGTGGCCTCGGTTTTGTTATTTGTTTAACCGAACTCAGCGTCCACTTTTGGTGCCGAATTCGTATTTTAGCGGCTACCGGCTATCGCCCGTCATCTCTTTAAAAAGGGTCGGAAATCTTCTGGAAAAGCTGGTTTCTTTGCGAGTCTTCTTACGTATTAGATTTGGAAATAAACTCGAAACGACTTAGACAATAATCACGCCAATTGCGTCCGCGCAAACTCATATTGGAGAGGTCACTCGCAACCTGGCTATGAGAAACTCTTATATAGTTGCGGCGAACCTCCCGCTGAGGCCTAGGATTTTACCACAGCTAGTAAGTATTTTGTTTTTGCTTTCGAGGATGAATCACTTCTGATTTTGGTGTGACAGATGAGGTCAATGCACGAATCTGCAATGGTCGGGTCGCGTTTGCTAACTTGAAACACCTATGACGTCAAGACAATATATTCGTGAATATCAAGCAGTGTATCAGGGTGCCGTAAAGACTGCTCTGTTGCATGGCCGTGAGCCCTGGCCTGTTTTAGCATCAGGTGTGGCTATCTTACTAGCCCATTTATTTGGATATACTCGACATGATTTCAGAACTGAAGATGGGTTGTAATACTTCTACATGCACGATGGGTCGGATAGAGCTCAGAAGAGTGCTACCTTTTGGTTAGATTGCCAATGTGGTTGAGTATGTGTTGGCTACGAGTTTCGATGAGGAAGACTGAACTGTCGATTTTATTACACTGTATAAGGGAGCAGAAATTGAGTGAAGTTGGGATTTAGTGCTCTAAACGAGCGGATTTGACATCAAGTACCCGCCCACTTACTACATCTTTGCTTCGGCTGCATCCATCGGTGCCCGTTTGAGGGCGCGTAAGGCCCTTGGATCTTGGGGCTCAATTCTTCACCACACTGTCGAATGACTGACAAGCAAACCACTCCCTTTAGCTTTAAATTCGCCACACCACGGTTACCGAATGCCGCTATAGAATCATCGATAAACACACGGCTATCTCGTTATCGCCACTGGACCAATTCAGAAGGTAGTGAATTTTCCTTCATATCAGTAGGTCACCAGGTTCAGCATGGACACCAAACGGGAACTGCGGATAAAGGAATTTGCTGAGCACTTGGAAGTTATCCACCAAACTTTCGTTTATTGATGCGTTTTCAATGATATCGCGGAAGATGTCCGCGATGATACATTTTTTCAGAAATCCTGTAGAGTAAAAAATGAGAAGTGCATTGATCATAAATTATGTTTGTGCCGATGCAACCAATAAAAGAAGAAATTATTTGTTAACCGGTGCTGTATATTTTTCAGGAATGAGGTGTTTCCATGTGGGCGACATATGGATATGAAGGACCACCGTTGGTCTACGGATAAAACTACTATGCATGGCTGGGACAGCAGAGACAGTGTTGAAATGCTTGTCCACAAACTGCCTCAGCCGTTTCAACAAACTCGGCGATGTTAAACAGTCAGCTGGCCTTGAACAACCGTTCATAATCGCACTCACAGAGACCTGGCTCACACCAGATGTCTCCGACGCGGAGATCTCGATAGACGGTTACTTTATTTTTCGAGCTGACTCAAAACGAGGGAGGGCTGGTGGGGTTGCTCTGTACTTACATGCGGCCCTACCAATCCCGATTGTCCTCGCTGACACCACCCCTGCACCATTTTGTGATGCACTGTGGGTCCAAATCCCGCTGCGCAGGTCCGATTCTCTCC
>NW_008751769.1:512025-544752 GCF_000715545.1 Opisthorchis viverrini | reverse complement strand
AGCACACAGTGGTCGCTATGTCCCAGTGGAGCGTTAATGGCTACCTGATCAACGAAGTGTCTTTCGTTGGTGATGACCAAATCCAAGAGGGATGGTTGTTGGCCTGCGCGGTATCTGTCTATTGCAGCGACATGTTGAGTCCAAGCGCTCTGTTAAACGACTTCAAACAGCGCCGCTGCAAAATGTCCGCCTGGTTCGACGCGCTGGAGCTCAATCCAGGAGTCCTTTGGGGCGTTGAAGTCGCCTACCAGCAGGAGATGAGTGAAGTGGTAGTTGGAGGAGAGTTGCTCAAGGGTTTGTATGAGGAATTGGTCATCTTCAGGGGGACTCGAAGGGCTACGGTAGACCACGCCGAGAAGGAGAGAATTGGACCCGCGCAGCGGGATTTGGACCCACAGTGCATCACAAAATGGTGCAGGGGTGGTGTCAGCGAGGACAATCGGGATTGGTAGGGCCGCATGTAAGTACAGAGCAACCCCACCAGCCCTCCCTCGTTTTGAGTCAGCTCGAAAAATAAAGTAACCGTCTATCGAGATCTCCGCGTCGGAGACATCTGGTGTGAGCCAGGTCTCTGTGAGTGCGATTATGAATGGTTGTTCAAGGCCAGCTGACTGTTTAACATCGCCGAGTTTGTTGAAACGGCTGAGGCAGTTTGTGTACAAGCATTTCAACACTGCCTCTTCTTCCTCCGAGGGTGAGGAGCCGATGGGGAGTCAATGTGGGCAACATCGACTACAGTTACGCGTATGATGCGCCGTCCTTGGCTGTTAGATTAAGAGACCACGGATAGTCGGATCACAGTTTTATCGGCTCGCATGGTTAATGGCCTGGTGTCTATATAGGCGGCTTACATAAGCGAGGTGCTCACAGCTCTGGGTATGACGGGCCGCCGTTGGCAGTTAACTTAGGACACTGAGCATAGATGAGGCCTAATTATCAGCGTCGCAATTAGAAACTGGTCTAATTGCAAAAAATGGTCAAGGTAGGCGATATTGCGTACATTTACGAGTATGAAGTCCGTCATTTGTCATTAGATTATGTATGTGTGCATAGTTAAGGCCTCATATTCATCGTATTCATAAATACTGGCCCGGCTTCTATCATGAGCAGCAATGATAAGCGACAGGGCGTACAGTTACGAGTACCGCTGACAAGTTTGAATTAAGTAACCGGTTATTCAACGCCGCAAATGGACACGGAACCAACAGGTACGAATAGCAGCCAGGCAAGGTGACATCGACTAGAATAATGAGTATGACAGGCCACCGATTATGTTATCACACATAGTTGGGTCCTCATTTTTACATGCCTGCATGGATGCTGGCCTGGTGTTTACTATAGATAGCAAACCTAAGTGGCATCGTGTATGGTTATGGGTATGAAGGACCGTGGTTGGCCATTGGATTACGCTACCGTGCAAGGGTGAGGTTTCATAATCAGCGTCGCAAATAGACGCGGGCCCCGTATTATTCGAGATGAGTGCCGACGCACAGGGTTGTCGTTGGTCGTTGGATTAGGCTACCGTGCACAGGCGAGGCCCCGTAATGAGCGTCAAACACAGGCACTGACCCAGCGGTCACGATAAGTAGTCTAGATGAATGGCAACCTCTACCGTTATCATGGCGACAGCATTATGGCGATAACCACCTTTAGAGCATCATATTCATAACTGGACGCCGTCTTATATACAGGCTAGTTATGCATATCTGGTAAAGGTGATCATCAACAGAGATGGTCCTCGCCTGGCCACTGTACAGTCCATGCTGTTGTACAGCAATGTTATACCTGATGGAAGTTGAGATCCACAGGAAAACGTGCTGTGACCGGGTTCGTCGAACAAAACATATTTCGCGATTATAATCTCATTTGTTAAATCTGAGGAGTGTAGAGCAAACAAACGTCAAAAACTATTCTTCCGGGGTGAAAGTCGCATTATATATTCATCAGATATTTTTTACTCTTAAAGAACGCAGAAGAACGTCAGTGTATGCTAAAGTGCGATTTCGTGTTTCAGGTCGTGCAAACGGGAAAGAAATGCAAATCGGTCCGTGACCTTCAAATTTTGATACATAAACAAAATGCCACGAGCAACAAGTTACTGGAATGCGCAGACAGACTAGGCTAACTTCCCGTTTAATTCAAAACTTCGAAAACCCTGTAGTTTCGACGAAAATAATTTGAGTATTCAACGCCGCAAATGGACACGGAACCAACAGGTACGAATAGCAGCCAGGCAAGGTGACATCGACTAGAATAATGAGTATGACAGGCCACCGATTATGTTATCACACATAGTTGGGTCCTCATTTTTACATGCCTGCATGGATGCTGGTCTGGTGTTTACTATAGATAGCAAACCTAAGTGGCATCGTGTATGGTTATGGGTATGAAGGACCGTGGTTGGCCATTGGATTACGCTACCGTGCAAGGGTGAGGTTTCATAATCAGCGTCGCAAATAGACGCGGGCCCCGTATTATTCGAGATGAGTGCCGACGCACAGGGTTGTCGTTGGTCGTTGGATTAGGCTACCGTGCACAGGCGAGGCCC
Organism: Opisthorchis viverrini; assembly: GCF_000715545.1. NCBI lineage: Eukaryota > Metazoa > Platyhelminthes > Trematoda > Opisthorchiida > Opisthorchiidae > Opisthorchis > Opisthorchis viverrini. Next base: position 542,204 of record NW_008751769.1, on the reverse strand, counting down.
CGTAATGAGCGTCAAACACAGGCACTGACCCAGCGGTCACGATAAGTAGTCTAGATGAATGGCAACCTCTACCGTTATCATGGCGACAGCATTATGGCGATAACCACCTTTAGAGCATCATATTCATAACTGGACGCCGTCTTATATACAGGCTAGTTATGCATATCTGGTAAAGGTGATCATCAACAGAGATGGTCCTCGCCTGGCCACTGTACAGTCCATGCTGTTGTACAGCAATGTTATACCTGATGGAAGTTGAGATCCACAGGAAAACGTGCTGTGACCGGGTTCGTCGAACAAAACATATTTCGCGATTATAATCTCATTTGTTAAATCTGAGGAGTGTAGAGCAAACAAACGTCAAAAACTATTCTTCCGGGGTGAAAGTCGCATTATATATTCATCATATATTTTTTACTCTTAAAGAACGCAGAAGAACGTCAGTGTATGCTAAAGTGCGACTTCGTGTTTCAGGTCGTGCAAACGGGAAAGAAATGCAAATCGGTCCGTGACCTTCAAATTTTGATACATAAACAAAATGCCACGAGCAACAAGTTACTGGAATGCGCAGACAGACTAGGCTAACTTCCCGTTTAATTCAAAACTTCGAAAACCCTGTAGTTTCGACGAAAATAATTTGAGTACGCTTATATTCAGCGGCGTGGAGTACCGTAAAACAGATTGCACATGTCCTCCCAACCATCACTGAGCTCACGGCGCCGATGACCTACCACCCGCATCGCTCAAAATGCCGGTGAGTCTTGTATAGTCCCTTTGTATGCATTGGGGAGATAGTGACTGTCCTAGAAGTGATATGTAGTGTTCATCTTTAACAATCTGTTTGTGGTGAATGTGGTAACCACAAGTGAATCAGCTTAAACCCGGTCGAAACGAGGCTGTCATTAATTTTGCTTCGTCGCCTCACAATGGCTTGTGGAACACTGACATAGGGGCAGCAAGAGGCCTAGTAGAGTTTGCGTTTACCATATCCTCATATTACATTGGGTGTTACGGTTATCAGCTTTTGAGCTTGAGTCACGCGTGCCAATCCGCGGAAACGACCAATAAATCCCCGATTTGGTTCAACTTCGTGATCGACCAGCCCTTGTGACAACGCTAGAAGTTCTTCAAAACAGTAGTGAACAAATAGCCTCTGACAAAAATTGCTAATCTGGAATATGCAGACGACACCGATCTCATCTTCGGAGAGCGAAATATGAGCTGAACAATGTTAGCCCGTTTCCGGCGTCTTCTCCCCGAAAATTCAAGGTGACGCTTCTGGATATGTCACTGAAGGTCCCATTTACAAACCAAGGAGACGCGCTTAAAATTGTAGAGCGTCTACGCATCTTGGAAGTCATGCAAGTTCTGACTGAAGTGTGACAGATAACGTCAATGCACGAATCTAAAAGCCTCGGATCGCGCGTGCTAATTTGATAAACCTCTGGCACCAAAGACTTCTATCCTTGCTTCCCATGGGGAGTGCGTATAAGGATACAATATGAACTTCTGTCTTTTATGGCCAATACTGAGTCCGTTCGAGCAGCAGAAATCGGACGTTTCCAGGCTGTAGGCAATCGCTTTCTCGGAATCATAGTTTTTGTAGGTGTTGTAAGATCCTGTGCTAAGGCCGTGATCTCAAATCAAGGAATAGGTTACTTAGCCTAAACGCATGATCTAGGTGTCCTATCTGACAGGTAACGTGTAGTCTAATTCACCAACGGACGGTCAGTAATAATTGTGGCGGAACCGAATTCTACGAACTTCACCTGCGTTTGTTCAGCAGTCGCAATCGGGCAGTGAACAATATATTGAATTGGACTTGGGCAGACAGTATAGATAGGTAGACCGTGGTTCATTAGGAAATTAGCAGTAAACCGTGAGGAGAACTAAAGAAAGGCTTACGGCTAGATTGAACCTTGGGCAGTTAGCAACACAGGATGGCACACGAAGGGCAGCGTGCTATCGGACAAATTAAGCGGGAAAATTGTTGTTCAGTTCAAAGTGGAACAAAATTTCGACAACAAGTCCAGAAATAAATGTAAACAAATCGTCTATAGAGAACGGTTGAGGTAGAGTCAACTTTGTATAAAATAGAACGGTTCAGTCTTGAAACTTGAGCAGTTACGGAATGGTAATGAACTAGCCTGAGGAATAGGAAAACAAATAATTACGTCACATAATTAACGTTCCCGCGGGGACAATGGTGGACTCTGATCTTCAATGGTTTGCTCGAGAAGACACAAATATCGAGCATCTCTCTTCAAGAGTCCCATCACAGTTCGAACCATGACGTCAAGAACTCGTCCATCCTTTCCTGGCGTAACCGTTTGTACAACTCCCTTTGGTCGGGAAGCCCTAGATACGGACGTATCGACTAGGATAACCAAGTCTCTCACTTTAAGATCACGGCCAGATCCCACCCACTCGTGTCTTTGATGCAGCGTTGGTAAGTACTCCTTTATCCACCGGACCAAGTATCGGTTAACTGTTGTGCCTGGCGCCATCGTCGAGTTAACTTCATGTTCGATCTAGATGAGCTTTCGACTGAAGGGTTACCCTGGAGTAACAGGTGATTGGGAGTAAGTGCCTCAAGGTCGAGAGGGTCATCTGATAACTTCGTCAGAGGTCGGTCATTAATGATTTTTTTCACCTCGGTTAGCACAGTCGTAAGAACTTCCTCGGTTACCAGTTGATCACCAAGTAGCTATCTCAGTATCCTCCGAATAGATCGCATCATTCTTTCTCAGATGCCTCCCCTGTAGCTAGCCTTCGGTGGAGTAGAAATAATCGCATCCTCGTTGTAGAAGAGCTTTGGACACTCTCTCTTGGTCTGTCTGAGCTCAGCTTCAGCACCACGGAAATTATTGCCGTTATCACTGTAGATACGAATTGGATATCCTCGCCGAGCAGTAAACCTGGAAAAGGCACACAAAAATGAGTCCGTTTCGAGCGAACAGGCTACCTCAATATGCACAGCACGCATTGTCAAGCAAGTAAAAATACATCCCCAACGTTTTTCAACCCCACGACCTCGCTTTACCAACAAAGGTCCGAAGTAATCAATACCAGTCGCTGCGAAAGGTGCTTCATGAGTCAATATTTTATCCTCAGGAATTGGAGCCATAATTTGCACTTCAGGTTGAGAATGCCAGCGTTTGCAGTGAAAACAAGAATGCAGAACACTCCGAACGACTGCTTGACCTTTGATAAATGAATATTTTTCTCGTAGCGCAATAACGACATGTAAAGTTCCAACATGGCCGTTCAGTATATGGGTATGCTGGACGAGGAGCCTGGTTACGAAATAATGACTTGGGAGAATCTAAAGGCACTGGAGCCCATCTAAGGCGTCCCCCAACACGTAAAATACCTTGGTGGGCAATTGAGGAGAGTCGTCTTAGTTGATCCGGTAATCGCGGGGGCCTCCAAGCGTTAGAAGATACTGTGGATTTCAGTAGGTTTATTTCGTTTGTGAAACAAGCGGTTTGAACCGACCTAAGGATAAGACATTCCGCCTCCACCAAATCCTGTCTGGTCAATCTACCACATAACTCGTCTCCGGGCAGCACAGCTCCTCTGCGTCTCATCCATAGGCAGAAACGGCGCAGCCACGCCGCTTGCCTCTTTAGCAGACTCCAACTGGACACGTGCTCAAAACGATCAATCCAATGTACATAAGTGGAGGTCGTATGTACCACCTCAGTTCCCTTTGACTTTACATGCGCAACGGGAATAGGATAGCTAACCGGTTGAGAGGGCCACTCGTTGCAATCTTTTCTCAAAAATTCAGGGCCAGATAGCCACAAGGACAATTTGGACGTGTCGGATAGTAGACCACGGTAATGGAAGCTAGTCGGTTATCCACGAAGGCCTCATAACGTGTAGTTCGGTTACGTATCATTTGTAACACGATCATAGAATCTGTCCACAGAAAAGAGGAATCTACATTAATAGACAGTTCTCTCACAAGCAGGTAGCTTGGCAGATAATACAGCAGCAGTGAGCTCCAATCGCGATATGCTTGTGTACCTGATGTATGCAACTCTGGACTTTCCTATCAATCATGTGCAGTGGTGTATTCTCAGAGGATCGATCAGTCGGATGTAGATTGCAGCACCAAGGCCGGTCTCTGAAGCATCAGAAAATGCGTGCAACTCAGTCTTACAATCTGAAGCAAATGATTTGGGTCGGATACACCGTGGTATGCAAATGTTTTCTACATTTTGTAAAGTCGGCAACCAGTTCTTCCATTTCGACGTTTCATTCTCAGGCATAACATCGTCCCAGGCAGCCTTCCTTCGACAGAGATCCCGAATCAGACACTTTACTGGCAGTAGTACTGGTGCAACCATCCCCAAAGGATCGAACAATGAAGCTACGTAAGACAGTATAGCACGACGGGTGGGGGTACTATTCCAGCTTTCAACCTTAAAACAGAAACAATCAGTCGTATTTTCCCATACCACGCCTACGTAGTCTGGTTGACGATCTATGTGAAGTGGTGTAGTAGTAGATATCGCTTCGCGTAAGTCGCACAATGCTTCTCTCACATTACTGAAGAAACTTGTAAGATTAAATCCACCAGATGCTAGGGCCTCCTTGAATTGCTTGGTAGTAGCCTTTACCGCTACTTTCGTGGGCAAACTGAACAGACAATCATCGACGTAGAAGGATCGATTGGCTAATCTTACCGCTTCCTCTCCGTAGGGGGTCATGAAAGTTTTAATAGTCCGCCTGAGAGCTAGGCTAGCGCAACAGGGCGACGAAGTTGCTCCAAACGGATGAACAGTCATGCGGTAAGAAATCGGTCGGTTGGAAAGCTCACCGTTGGTCCACCAGAGAAAACGTAGTGCATCCCGATCGGATTGTGGGACTTTAACTTGATGGAACATCGCCTCGATATCTGCGACCAACACGTGAGGGTGTTCCCGAAAGCTTAGAAGGACGCCACATAAACTATTCACTAGATCTGGACCAATAAGCAGCTGCATATTCAGGGAGGTATTTAAAGGTTTTGCAGCGCAGTCAAAAACAACGCGAACTTTGCTTTTGTCTCCTGGTTTGAACACGCCATGGTGTGGTAGGTACCATACACTTGGGCCAGGTTTATTTTGCTCACCATCAAATACGATTTCTGCACAGCTTTTACTTACATACTCTTCGACCTTTTCATAGTAGAGCTTCCTAAAGAGTGGATCACGTTCAAGACGACCCTTTAAAACAAAAAGTCCTATGAGTGCCAAGCCTTTGTTGTCTGGTAGACACGGGGATCCATCCTTCCAAGGTAAGGGTATTTGATAGTGTCCGTCCACTATTTCCAAAGACGTAAGCATTCGGTCATAGGTCAATCGATCATTCAGCGACATTGCTCGCCTGGTACAGGCAGCTTCGAGAAATTCGAAGTCGAACATACATTCTAGCCATAAATTTAAGTCTTCCGTTTGACTGATGTGATGGAAAACTGCTTCGCTCTGGTTGTTATTCGGGTTTGAGTATCAAGGCCCCAAAACTGCCCATCCCAATGGTCCTCTTACTGCGTAAGGGTCTTGGGAGCCCCCGAACCTCTGCTCTAGAACCCAATGTGCCTTCGGGACGTTACAACCGATAAGAAGACCTATGTCTACCGGTTTCAATTCTGGAAACGGTATTTCCTTTAAATGCTTCCACTTCTGAGACTGTTCGGGACGTGGCGCGAGTGATCGTAAGCAGGGCATGCAGCCGACAACCCAAGCGCGATGAACTGGCATTACTCCCTCAGAATCGAGCGATTCCATGGAGAACGAAACTGATGCAGATCTTGTGACACACTCTCCAGTGATAGTTTTATTAATTAATGACGCAGGTGTACCTTTCGATCCCAGTTTCGGAAGAAGTGAACTATGGATCAGGGTGGTACTAGCACCGTTGTTCAAAAAGGCGTTGACAACGACGTCTCCTTCGGGTCCTCGAATCCGAGCTGGTACTGCTGCTAGCGATATATTTGATTTTTGGACGCCTGCTGTGCTAAAGTGTACACCTTCTGATGCAATCTCAGGTGGTTCTGGATTGTTTTCTGTCTTGGAAGAGCTCAGTCGATGCAAAAGTGGATGACGTTTACCCACACATAACTGGAACCCACAGGCATGTCTGGATCGACACACCTTTGCTTGATGGTACGGTTTTGGACAAATAAGATACTCTGAGTCGGTCTACGCAGGCAATTCTGCTTACAACTGGCATTTCAATAAACTCTGGGCACTGATCCAGGTAGTGAGATGATCCACACTGCACATTTCACTATTAACCTAACCTGACCTGATCTGTCGTTGCCTATCTGCGTCGTCAAGATGGCTGCTTTATATAGTGGGGATTGGTGTGTTGGTTGGGGCCTCACTGTGTTTGGCTGGGGACTCATAAACCTCCGTCCTACGACGTACATCTGTTGAGCTGCTGCTGCATCGGGCTTGTCACATATGAACTTTGCCAGTTCGTCGAATGTTGGATCCCGCTTGGACTTGAATGACTTAGCTGCCAGGGCAGACCATTCATTCTGCACGGTACTAGGTAATCTAGCTACAACAGCCCCACTGGTCCGACATGAACTAAAATCATTTGGATATTCCAGTTGTTTCAACGTAGCAGAACAAATCATCATGTCGTCAGCCAAAGTGACCAAAGCTTTATGATCGTCCGCCTTTAGGGTCGGCCCTTCCGTCAGTTGCTCTATCGGGGTAGCTGCAATGATATGGCGATCACCAAACCTACGTTCAAGTATACGTAGTGCTTCTGCGTAACCTTCCTCGGGTTCCAAAACGCCACACCGTCTAATGGCCTGGGCCGCCTCACCTTCACAATTATGTACCAGGTATGAGAATCGGTCTGCCGGATCACGAGTGTGTCGGGCGATAGTGGGCATAAAACTGCGCCTAAAACTGTGGTAGTCGGCGGGGTTTCCATCAAATTTTGGCAGCTGTCACGCAGGAACTCCCGTATATGTTTGCACCAACTGAGCGGTTTCCAGAAGCCGATGTCTTGCCTCGTGTTAGCATTACGTAAGTGGATATTTGGAGGGTTGATAACAGTATCATGCTCAACCGGTATTGGCAGGTCCTTTGGGTCTGGTATGCAATTTACATATCTTCTTACGGCATCACATTGTTCATTTATTGCAAGACAAGGACAAGTTTTCAAACCCCCAAAATATATGGATCGAACAATTTCATCTAATTTCCCCATCTCCTGTTGAACACTGTCTTGATATTCCTTGATTCTTTTGGCAGCATCTGCCTCCAGTCCCAACTTTTTAATTTTATACGGGCCAGGTCCAGTTCTCTCATCAGATCTTGCGTTGAACGTCCGTCACTGTTGGATGCACGAGACGGAGAAGGCAGTCGAGACGCAGGCACAACGCGTCTTAATGTAGCCGGATATTGAACTTCGGTTCAATCTAGCCAACTTTGTAGGATCCTGTGCTAAGGCTGCGATCTCAAAGCAATGAATAGGTTACTTAGCCTAAACGCATGATCTAGGTGTCCTATCTGACAGGTAACGTGTAGTCTAATTCACCAACGGACGGTCAGTAATAATTGTGGCGGAACCGAATTCTACGAACTTCACCTGCGTTTGTTCAGCAGTCGCAATCGGGCAGTGAACAATATATTGAATTGGACTTGGGCAGACAGTATAGATAGGTAGACCGTGGTTCATTAGGAAATTAGCAGTAAACCGTGAGGAGAACTAAAGAAAGGCTTACGGCTAGATTGAACCTTGGGCAGTTAGCAACACAGGATGGCACACGAAGGGCAGCGTGCTATCGGACAAATTAAGCGGGAAAATTGTTGTTCAGTTCAAAGTGGAACAAAATTTCGACAACAAGTCCAGAAATAAATGTAAACAAATCGTCTATAGAGAACGGTTGAGGTAGAGTCAACTTTGCATAAAATAGAACGGTTCAGTCTTGAAACTTGAGCAGTTACGGAATGGTAATGAACTAGCCTGAGGAATAGGGAAACAAATAATTACGTCACGTAATTAACAGGTCCCATGTTGCTTCCTCAGAAACCTCGCGCGCTTACATCGGCTAACGCCGACTGATCGCTCTGTTTCCATGGTGTTCGATCGGGACGCCTTTTTTCTTCTCCGCCGGAAAATCCAGAATGCAGCAAATATCTTCCCTTGGCGTTGAGTTTTTTTTTGATGGTGACCGCTAGTCTCGATCCTTAGGCACCAGATCCTGGCGAAAGATTCATTCTGTTTCACACTGCATCCTCGTGGTGGCAGGTAAGATGCCTTTTCAGCGGACCCTAATTTCATATTCAACAATCTCGGGAATGCGAAACGTACCAGGCGGAGTTAAACACATTTCAGACTACAAGACTTATACTGTTCGGTCAAGTGCAAATCCAGCTCAGCAAAACTCGGCATTCATTTGCCTGAAGAGGATACGGAGAATGGCATGTATTTGCGGTAGTCGTCATGGTGCTACCACTTTTCGGAAAGACTCATGCTTTTTATTCCTCTGGCTGTTTGGCGCTCGTCTGTTTGACACTGCCAGTAGAGCTGCTCCGATTCAATTTTAGTGATTTTCAACACGAGGCTGACATTGACACGTCTGTAACCGACTGCTGCCATTTGTTATCTTTCCGCGGCCAGCTTGTTCTTCTGCTTTTTTTGAGTAATCACGAGTTGCGCATGACATTTCCTAATAAATCCGCGATTAAATAGACACAGCTTTTGTCATTGAGACTTGCGCAATGTCGTTGCGCAACACCGTAGTTGGACGGGCTTAAAAGACAAGCGTGAATCTAGTATATTTCCCCCCATCGTGACTGAAGTCGGCTCATGAACCGGTGTAGCCTTTTAGGTTCCTATTAGGACATTTATCTGTGCTTCCGTGGTATGTGCTCATTTCACTTCCATCGATGTAGCTGGGAGAACCCATTATGTTCCGGTCTGTTAGGGAAGACCGAATTTTCGAAATGTCTGAAAATCTTTCGCTAGCCTGGTAGCGCATAAGCTTAAATTAGTCGTCCATGAGGAATGGGCCGCTTTTACAGGGTAACTGTAACCGTTTGGTCATGACAGGTTAGGGAACACCGGACAAATCAGGAATGAAAAACGCAAGACGGTTTTATTTGGGCAAAATTCTCCCCTATCCGCGTGTGACGGGTTGTGAATCAAAGAGAAAAAGTGGGGAAGTTGGCAAATGCAAGAGGGTAGTGGTGACTCATTTGCGGTGTTTATCCGGCTAGACCGGACATCGAATTTTGGCCCAACTCGCGCTCTGAGGTCAAGCAGCCGTATCAGAATTTAGCGAGAGACCTTAGCTGTCTTTTATATGTTTGATGCCCTGGTTGCACCGCATCCTACAGAAGATAACACCAAACTATACTTTCAAGTGGCACCGGTCATTGCTCTGTAGACTTTAGGGTTGGGCACGTCACCACTGAAAAACAGCAGGCTTACTCATTTGCACAAACCTAGCTGGTACACTAGGACCACCAATCACTGCTCTTTAAAGGACTGTGCCGGCTAGTGGAAATGTAGTTATTAGCAAGACCACTGAACAGGGGCACACGGACATCGGAGACCAATAGATACAAGGTTGTCACAAAACAACATTGGGCGAACCTTCGGGAATAGATCAATTAGAAATGTCACATAGTTAAAATGAGACAAGCAAGGTGTCCATATATCACCCGGGAGCCTATAACGTTGAAAAAATGCACGTCGCTACTCACACTAATTGTCTTTCTCCGCTACTTTTCTACGTTCATTCCGCTTTTAAGTCTATTAAGTCTGTTAAGCCATTTGGTAGTAAGTTGCCACTGCGACCACTTTATCTAATTTAGTGATGGGCATTTTCGTTGTTCCCGAGGCAGGATCACAAAATCTAAATGCAAAAGGTACCTCCGTCACCCTTACTCTCTGGCCACGAGAAATCTTGTACAGTTCTTCAGCAGAGGCATCGCGCCAATTTTGGTCCCATTTTGCAGAGTTCTTGGTCTGACTGAATGCCCGGTGTATTGTCTACTTCCATTTAAACGGATTTTGATAATCTTGGCGCTCAGTATTCGCACAATAGAATTGAATTTTCGAAAGCTATGACGTGGCCCTGATGGACCAAAACAATCAAGCAATGGAGTTCAGAGTACAAGTCCAAGTTTCCCAGTCCCGTTTAGGCATCTCAGCGATGTTGAGGAATTATTGTTCCAGACTATTCAACCAGAGGTACGGTTTCTCCATTGGACGATGAAGTTTAGTTTGCTTCAAAAATATGAATTAACATTAGGATGGCTTTTGGCCTGAACACATACGCAACAGAATGCAACATTTCGGCGCAAAAGGTTTTACTTCATTAAATTTGGCAGCTGCGAGCACTGTGCGTCTAGTGAGCCTCGGTGAAGTTCTTGGAGGCAGAAATCAAATAAAGCTCCCAGTCTTAAAAATACATAACAGATCAGCCTCCTTGCCCACCAAAAACCATGCAGATACTCAAATACTGACCGAAAATTCCTACCGAAATCGAGTTGTTACAATTTAGCCGAATTATGTATTCGTGGTGTATTCATACTGCACATAAGGCAGTCTCACAACATTTGCAAGTTTGTATCAATCACCACTAGCTTTGCACCTGCACCAGTCATGCTGCCTAGCGTCCTTTTAATACTGATTACTTCATGAGAAAAGCCGACAGCATGGTCATGGTCGGATAGTGGACTTCAAGTCCTGGCCGTCAGAGTTCATTTACTCACTTGTGGTCGGCCAAGGGCCCATAAGTTTATTCAGTCCAAGCTCCTATATGGCTTATACCGTCACTGCATCTTTTTAACGGATGCTGCTAAGAAGCCCGCCGTTCAGCGCTCGGATAACTGTGTGATCAACAGTTGTAAGGAACTTGCCGATGTTTAGTTCGGAGGGTTTATTGTGTGGTCTTTTATGGAGGGTAGTTAGCAACACTGGAAGCAGCCGATCATGGCCCACGAAGATTTCCGCTCACGGTGCTTCTTGCCCCGTGAACAGCGGTCACTGTACGTGGGGACCTTTACCATCTGCTACCAACGTACTTCAGTCAGCTTACGGCAAGTTGACTGTGTAAACACTGGCTAAATCGAAGCTTCCATACCATCAGAGAAGTGTGGTAGGACCATGAAATCCCAGCGGGGCTACATGTTACTGGCGTCGCGAGAAAAAGAGGGCGTTTTAGTTCTCCTGCAACTCAATATTTTGGCACTACTATACTGGGCTACCTGCTGAAAGTTCAAAGTAAGATTACGGTAAGCGCTAAAGGTGGAAAATAACCGGGATTCAACTTTTTGCTATAGCACAACGTTTTTCTGTCGAGAAGCCTAGTCAAGAATTGGTCAGCCGCCTTAAATCTCGCCGCGTTATGAAGTGCTGACATACAGACAGGTCTGAAAAGTTACTAAGACGCTGGACCATATTATTTTCTACCACCATAATTTAGATACAAGAAAACTGAGTGGTTCGTTTGGGCTAATCCAACTGGACTATTCTTAAGACAAGAACGACCCTCGAAGGACTATGATCGGTCAGTTATCACGTGCCTGTCTCGAAGGCGTACACACAATTACTCCCCCAGCCATAGATGCAGAAACCTGACAACACTGTTGTCCATACAGCTGTGTAAATAAACACACGTCTACAGTTTGTGTATGCAAGCAGCACAAATATCGTTTCTTAGCAGTTATACAGACTAGCAAGCCCACAAGATCACTGTTTATAATGATGCTTACTGACAACCAGTGGGTCGCACACAGTCAGGCGAGATCACATGATAACAGTCAGAACGGAGCACAACTAGGGGAATCCGCGGGGATTGTGTGAAAAGAGGAAGAAGCCATAAACTGCGGGCGGACCCGATGTTCGCTTGACCAAGACTAAACCGGCATGGGAAAGGAGATGCAGTTTCCGGGGGTTTGTTTTACTTTCCGGGGGAACAAATCAAGCTGCAACAAGATCAGATCGTTAAGGTCTGAAGGTGGCTGGCGAAAACAGAAGGTGAAGAGCGACAAAGGTCTATCCGGCATGGGGCATGTTGACGAAGATTCAAATTGCGAAAAATGATGATCCAGAACAACGAATTTGCTGCGGTAGCTGGCTTGTCACGATCTGATCTTTCAGAGTGAACTGATGTCTAAAACCACTGATGAGGCTCATTCGGCCTTCGACCGATGGGCTTATAGCCGGGGTCATAAAAATCGAGAGTGAGGACGACGAAGCAGAGGAGTCAGCAGTTCGGATAAATGGCAGCTGGAAACAGTCATGGTGCATATTGGAACTGTAGGGAATCACTAGTGTCACTGCGGTGGAGTCTGGTATGAAACTTCCTTGTGGGACGTAGTTTGTGCCAACGCACGGGACGGAACGCAAACTACACGGAAAATGACTGACTTTGTGAGGATCAGTTGATTAGAACGACCGGGTCCCGGAGGCGGTTGGGGCAGGTTAAGAGTTTGTTGACAGCTGTAATTATTGGCACGAGTGGATGAGGGCATCGTCCAATGCAGGACATCAGTGATTGTGGGTATGCTTTCAAACTGGGCATGGCAGAACCGTACCACTGACATACTTCAGTTTTCGACTAACCCCGTGATTGACGTCATATGTGAAATGTTTGAGCTGGGATGTGCAATTCTGTGGGCGGCTATATTTTTTGCGTGGTTCAATACCGATTTTTCGGCGCTTTCAAGCCGAAAAACCAACTGATACCCGCCAAATAAGCGTGCTGGATGTTAGTAAATGGTCGAATGGGTATTATATGGCCGCACTCAACCGTTCACCAAAGGCAACATAGTCACCGTCTAACCTGTATTACTATGGAATCACGAAATCACCATCTATTAACCGTATCTTTCGAATAAAGCTGAGTTAACTAATTTCTCATAAAGGGCACTCTATTATAACCTGGTCCAATGACATCGTCACAACTGACCTCATGGCATGGTTATTTGATAGCCATTTACTCAGCCGTTGGCGGTTTCGTAAGAACGCTGAGTCTGCCTTGGCCGTGTGAAACGAATCAACCGGGAAAGTCACTCAACGGCCCTCTTGGTTGTCTCACAGCATCCAACTAGGTGCGACATGAGAGGCAGGGAAACCAATCGTCCGTGTCTCCACGTTTTGCGCTTCATTAACCGACCTTCCCTGCGTATTTCATTTTTCGCCCCTATTTTAACCATTAGATAAGCACTGACCGAACGACGGGATCCCTGAAACCTTATTGTTCGTCACTTTGTTCCTTTTCAAACCATGGGGATATTTAGGCAACACACATGAAGCGAGTGGCTAACACATACAAGTTTCGAGGAAAAATATCATATGTCAGTCCAGACTCGGCCTGGCCTTGGGGTTGTCAAAGTTCATGGAAAAAGGAACTGCCTTGCCACATTTTCGCCATCGAAAACCTCACGTGGATCTCATTACCATCGGTTATAGTTTACTGTAAACTGTTGCTCTTCTCAGGGGAGATGTACCCACCTCACCGGGTAATTAGGGAGACGCCGGATCTGAAATTGGAGTAAACAGATCAAAACGCTAAAAAGGCTCACCATCCTCTGATCTTGATAAATTTATTCCCTGACTGATTCTTCGGCCTGGTCCTCCAAAGCCAGTGGTCTCATCAGAAGGGTAGTAAATTCCTAAAAATAAATTAGGGATCCACGCATAGCGTGTCGCGCCTAGCATGCAAGTAACGACAACATTCTGGAATCGCTGGCGTCTTCGGGGCGCCACATTGGCAATCGGAATCAGGCCGATGTTTGAGCATCAATCCGTGAATCTGTGACTCCGTGAGCATGACTGGCTGCCAATCAGAGCTCTGCTTTATGCCGGACAGATAAACACTCTGCTCCATTGACCAATCATTTCGACCGTCAAGTCGCTGTTGGCGTAGAATCCCTCATTGCGGCGTTGTCGGCTGTTACCGGGACACAACAGTGCAAGCTACTGGACCTTCTGCTTGTAGAACGGCCGCGTGGGCTAAATTTAGGGAATACCACTATTACCACAACTTTCCAATTCTTGATTTTTGTGACCTACGAGGAGTTCATGAAAGGCTTCGTAGGATTTTAAGAACAAATATGTCCTTACTTTGGTTCATGTGCACTGCAACTGCGTTTTTCACTGTTTGTTCCAGTTGCGCTCCGTCTATGCCTTAGGTAAAACGTTTTTAAAACAATCCCCGGCGACTTATACGGTTTCTAGATGCATGTTATGCGAGTGTTGCTGACAAATCATTGATACCTAGTGAGTCACGCAGCGACTATGTTTGACTATACAGTCGCAAATGAGGTATTTATCGTGCAGGTCCAATTTGTACAAGACGAATCAACCAGAGATTGCTTTAGAGGTTATGGTAATAGCGTCAATCAAATTAAGGCATTAGATATCATTGAAAACGTACTCGGACATATTCCTGCTGATCAGTGGTTCAGGACAACAGTTCACGGCCACAGGTAGAAAGAGCAACGTGCACCCCCGTTTGCCAACTTTGACAGCCGGTGTCGCGTTTACTAGATGGACTCCGCGCAAAAATATGGGGAGAGTGGAAAAGTCGGGATGTCAGAAAACTAGTTTTCTACACCGGTTCTAACTGGCCGTCCCAACGTGCATTTGGAGTACATAAATCGAGCTGAACCCGTGTATGTCAAAGTGAAATTTCCATTCCGTTTTCTGCTGCCAGCAGTGCGCTGCATGAACCCATGCATTTCAGTTTTCTCGCGCTTGCTTGGCAAAATATTCTCTGCCGTGGTCTTACACCATTTGTTCTTTCTCTCAACTGCTTATCTGGTCGCACGACTAATGTGTCCGGCGAAGATAATCGCCGTAGTTTACAGGGTTAGGCGTCTAGGGTCAGTGTTACCTAAGCACGCTCACAACTCAAAATCCCCGTTTGAACGAAACTCAAATATACAATTGGTTCTCTCTCCAGCATCTCAAAAACACTGCTGACAATTTTGAGGAGGATGTTGGTGGCTCAGGTAACGTAGTTGGTCGTCAGTTTGTGTGCTGAACTGGACGATTTGAGTGCAAACTTTTCACCGTCAATTGAGGTGCCGTTAGCAGTGCGTTGTGAGGGAGCGTAGCGCTAGATCAACGCACTGATGTCACGTTGCTTGGTGGTGGGACGTTTGCAATTAAATTGCCTGACTGAGTTAACAAGCCGATGACCACTTCCAGCAGTAACTAAGCTGACCAACTGCCATTGCTCGCTTGGATTCCCGGTCCGCAACGGAGCCCTAGGCAGGAACCCTGGAGGGCTTCACGAAAGGGTTGTTTGGGTCACATCACCTTGCGTATAGACGCCGCGCTACAATTTTCTGTTCCTTGCCCTCAAGGGTGCGTTCGATTCTGATAACTTTTTCCAGCACGCTTGCGCAATAGAATATACTCCAGAAGCTCGTGAATATCGTGCTTTATTTGTATTCACGCAGACCGTCCACAAAATACCCACCTTAGCATATCCAGCTACTGCGGCTTCTGCAACACCAAATGTGCCGGAACCTGGAAGAGAGCTGGAGGGCAGTCAGTCCAATCGCGGTACTCGTGCCCTTCATCCTTGCCTCTAACGGGCAGCACACATTAATGAGGATTGGATCCAGCAAGGACCACCGGTTATCCTGCTTCATTGTGTCAGCGTTAAAAGCGTCCCAGTAGACGGGCCTTCAGGATTTGAAAACAGACTTCAAGGTGTTCAGGAGCCTTATTGAAGTCGGACGTACGGAAGCTGCAGCCGAGTGAGACACGGCAAGCACAACGGTCGCTCCTAGTGCTGGGATCTGCGGAGAAAGTATTCAAACCTGTGTGGGGTAGTGTAGAAGAGGGAAAGCTTGAAAGTCTAAGAAGGGAGGTGTCATCACTAATCTGTTTTCACCCACCCGGCCTGCTGTATGCAGCAAGTAAGGCGACCCGACTGATGGAGCCACGCGACTGCCGATATGGCATGAGAGTACTGTTATTCGTGTCATGATTGTACGTGGGCTGGGATACTGCCAGGCCATGTACAGTCAGACGAGAAGACATTTAGGGTTCTCGATCAAAGTCTAAAAAAGCTAAAAAGCCTGATCACAAGGTAGCGGTGTTTGGCGGAAAATGCAGGTGAATTGCCATTTTTATGGGACACATCGTCGCACCTCCCAACCCACAACCTATGTGTCAGGAAACTGTTATTCAAACCTCAACCCGGTTTGAGGCTCTGAATGTCACGTGGATATTACGCAGTATAGCTCAGTGGATCAAGGGGCGCACAAACCGTCACCATGGTAAGGTTGAATGTCTTCGTGACGGTGTTGTGGATGTAACCGGTATTCAATAAATGCGCAGTTTTCAACTGAAGAACGTGTAATCATTGTGTTTGACACGGTTTTAAAAGACGGTGGATCGTTTCTGCTGATGACGCCTTCCAGTGTTGTACTCCGATGTGTTTATTTTAATAATTTTGGGAGGTGTAGGTGCCCCACTCCTGGCCGTTTTTTACAAGAGCGTGTTTGTTTCTACATTAACCGTTCAGTTACAGCTTCCTTTCCGGTGCCTAGCTGCTTTCGCGCCTGAAAAAAAAACAAGAGGGGTGAGATACTGTCAGGCTATCTAAAACTAGACACCAGCAGTTGAGATGCTGGGACTGAGTTCGGATCATAAACCCTCTGACCAGTAAGATGCCGTTTTAATTGTCATGCGCTTGAGATTTCGAAGCCAGATGTTCGTTGACAATGCACGACTGTTGCCGCTCGACCACGGATACTTTCTCAACACTGCATATGTACCCCAGGACCATCGGATTAGAAATCCTGAAGCCAGACGAGTGTCTTTACGAAACAAACCAGTCACTTGTTTGATGATCGGTTACCTCATCATGCCTTGTTTGCTGAAGCACTTGCTGACTAGGAGGCTCCAAAAGGTGGACAACGTATGGACAATGCATGAAAAATAACGTGCTCTTAGCTACACCAGCAGGTGTCGTCTTCAGGGTTGAGGCATAACAAGCGCAACACATTATTCGATGGAAATACTCACCGATATGGTGAAATCGCCTCATCAATGACCTCGTTGTTATCTTTGTTGTTCTTCGTCAGCAAACTACCACATCCGTCGAATTTCTCCGTCCTACACCATCTGCTGCCATATGTTGCGGGGACCCAAGCTACCTTTCCTTAGTGGTTTACGTTGTCAAAGTGGTTTGAACCCAAATGGACTTTCAAACTATTGACTGATCTACGCGCCAAGCGAAGAGTTACGGGAAAAATCTTTCGTTGATTTGATAAGCGCAGTTCTTAATACAGAATTCTGTTTTGCAAGAAGTAAGCTGGTCAATTTTTTTCGGGGAAAATCGACCAGGGTTTGACGTTATTCATTTTGAGGGGTTCTGTCATTTCCCAAATGTTAATGAATGAATTGCAGTCATGCCTCCGTCGTTTCTGCTCCTTAGGGATATCCGGATTAACATACACACTCTCTGGTCACTTAAAATGATCCACCATGTTTTCATTCGGAATAATAGTAGCAAATATTTAATTGGTCGAATGAGAAAATGAGAACTATTAGTTAGGCATCATCCAATTATTGATGGCATCGGTTTAGAACACCGATGACATGCTGTCGATGATGATGATGGCATTATAGAAGTGAGGATGTAAGGGCCCAAATAGCAAGCGCACACAACAGTGACGAAAATTATTAATTTGCCACAATTCCTTGAATATCTCCTCACATAACTGTCGTCTGCAAAGTGACAAAGGTAATTCAAGCCTGCTCATTTGGTTTTCGGTTCAGGCACTTTCGGATGCTTGTTCTCTTAGCATCTCACTCCAAATTCACTGTCAATTTGTCTTACAGCTTGATGGCATCGTTTAGAACACCGATGACATGCTGTCGATGATGATGATGGCATTATAGAAGTGAGGATGTAAGGGCCCAAATAGCAAGCGCACACAACAGTGACGAAAATTATTAATTTGCCACAATTCCTTGAATATCTCCTCACATAACTGTCGTCTGCAAAGTGATAAAGGTAATTCAAGCCTGCTCATTTGGTTTTCGGTTCAGGCACTTTCGGATGCTTGTTCTCTTAGCATCTCACTCCAAATTCACTGTCAATTTGTCTTACAGCTACTCAGGCGTGACACGGACCATGCTGTTATTACTTCTGCTGCTGTTCGTCGCCAGCGCGTTCAAGTTGCTGTTCATGTTTTCTTAGTGAGTTTCATTTGAATGTCAACCTATCTTCGCCAGTCACTCTACTGATTTCGAAGTCCACCGGAATTGGTTGGCAGTAACACATTCCCTTCCTTTTAGCAGGTGGTATTTTGAGGTATGAATCGCTTTATTCTCTTCTTATTCCCTCTAGTCGACTTCTAAATGGACTCTAGATTATCCCCCTTTGTTTGCCTGGTTCGAATGGTTGCTTTCCCAAGTAGCTGCCCAAGTTGACCCAAAAATGTGCGTTATCAGCAACACTGCTTATTCATCTCCCAAGACTGTATGGTTTCAGCGGTGCTCTGTATTGCTTACAGAACTTACTGTTTACTTCGGTCTTTGGAGGTAAGTCCCCTTATTTGCTGTTACCACGTTTTTAGAATATCTACAATTTTGAGTAGGAGTGGGAACAGTATGATGAAGCGACGGTTTATATTGACTTTGGGTTTGCTGGCTTTCAATTACGGCTTGATGATTGTTGACCGTATCCTTTCTGTCAAATGCGCCAGAGATATCCTGACTGATAAGTTGATGAAAACAAAACAAACGTTTCCAGTGTCTTGACGCTAGGATACATGTGGGCTCAACATTTAACCTAGGATTTCAAGGTACACCAGTACACCACCTCAATATATGGCACCATCTCCTTGCACTGTTGGCACGATGAAAGTAGTCGAAACATCAGGAGCTGCCCAATGTCTAATCTTTAGCAGAAGGTTGCATACTCAGTACTTTGGGTAAACGATGACTGGCACACCAAAATTATGCATTGCCACAGGCAGACACCGCAACTTTGTTATGATTGCTGCTCTCAGACAGCGCTCATTTATCAAGCCCATATACCGTCTATGTTGTGGTAACCGTAATGTGACACGAATCGCAAAACTGGACACCGTGGATCCTGAAGCCAACTCTGAGAGTTCACTTACGGCTATTATCAACATCCCCGACGTAATTCAGCCGTTTACACTAGGGATACTTTGGTATCCATTGTGTATCCACTGGATGCACACGCAACACCACATAGCCAGGAAGATTGCCATCCCAGCCATCCAGTAAAGTAAATTTCAAAGGCAACAGTGCCGCAGTTGCTAGCATCTCCAGGACCGAGATACAAAACAGTACTCATTCCTGTTTGGATTTCCGTTATCCGGGCCGTCGGGTTATGTTTCAATTCCTTCTGTGATCCGAAATGGTAAGTTACAGCTTTTCAAACTTGCGCAGAGAATGTTTTAATCTGGATTGTTCCATATTGTGAACTCCATTCTTCAGATGACCATGGACAATTTGAATCAGGATGGGAGCTTTGACCGCTTGTTTCAAGTGGCCACCAACGTAGCTGATTTTCCACTGTAACAATATTTGCCATGGGAGGACTTCAGTATTCAGGGTTCGGTTTGCCATTTGACCCGAAGGACTTTGCGCAGATGTTGCAGGTGAAATCGGTCAATAACCTAAGCGTGCCTTGTTGAAAACACCGATTTTACTGGTGTGCGGTTTCGTAACAACCCAATACGTCGTAATTTTAATCTCTGTACGCAGGTGAAAACTGTTCCAAGTGCGTTTCTTAAGGCGATCTTCGTAATTCATGTGTCCACTCTACTGCCAAGCGTCAGGTTTGTGGTTGGCATACTCTAAGATAGCACGATACCACAGGACTCTAGTTGGACGACACGTGTTATCTAATGAGCTCCCTGTGCAGTCATACGTGACAAGCATTCTAGAAGTATCTATATTTAACCGAAGCGAGTCGCCACATAATCGACCCTCATGCTAAACCGCTGTGATTCCGCCTGGGATGGTGAAAATAAAGTGCAGTCTTCTGCAGGTGGCAGCATATGGACACTGGCCTCATACAGCAGTATCTTGGTCAGCAATTGCGTCGAATTGAACAGGTAACCGTCCAAACAATATTCACCTGGTATATCAATTCTCCAATCTCAGAGGCCTCTGCGCAGCTGTTTGTTACATAAAGACTGAAGAGGACTTGGATTAGCATACGAACCTGACTCACCGCCATATGGATTTCGGGTTGGTTAGTGGTAGTCTCGAAGGCATGCACCCGGGCTCTCATCTCAGTGTGGTGAGCTTTTATAATAATAATAAATTTGTCCGGACAGCCAGGCTTTCGCAGGACGATCCATGATGTTTCTTTATTGACTGGGTCGAATGTTTGGGTGAGGCTACGGGCAAAACCGATACATGTCTCTAAAGCTTGTCAAACGTTGAGAATTCAGAGTGAAGCTGGAATGGTGAACAATCTGGACAACCTATTACCTACTGGATGTCGTCGAGATCACTATCCATGATTGATGCCAGGAAGCGAAACCAAAAGGTAACGAGGACGGCGGCGTTAAATAGTGAAGTCTGAGAATAGACTAAGAGCTGTGGTGGACATCGAAAGCTCGGGACCAGCCGATACGATCGACTGAGTAGTACATTACAAAGATATACATGTATCGCGATATCTCGAATATCGTAGCGACTGAAACATGAGGCGGCCTGGTGCAGCACATTCAGTTGCCTGAGAACATTACAAACGAGAGATTCAGCTGAGTTCCAGGTGAGTCTCTCGAAAAACCAAATTAGTTTGCAAATGAGTGTATATTCGCTAAGGTAGTGTCAGGTACTTTGTTAGATCTGCTGTAGAATTCTCTACCTAGGCTATATTTTTGTCCACACCTCTTAAACGAAAAAAGCGAGAGTTGATTCGATGAGCTGCTATTCTTGACCACAGTTCAGATATACATTTTCAGTACAATGGATTCCTTTTCGGAGTGCTCCTGCTGTCTGTTTCGTTTCTTATTGAAGTGCGTGAATTTCTCCAACTAACAGTGTCGTTTAGGAATGTTATGTTAAAGCAGCTGTGTGCTTCACGGTACTGTTAAATTTAAAACATCTATTCCTCTACGTTGCGCCTGTTTATTTCGTCCATCTCCTGTTCAACTATTGTCTAGGTAAGCTCAATTTAATTGACTATCCACTTTGCCCCAGCTCGTGAGAACCGTAGTTTCCTTTCATTCATAGGCAAGTTTTCCAAGCTCGGGGCCGCTGTCACAGTTACCATGCTGATATCCTTTCTACCTTTTCTCTCAGAGGTTAGTCCACTCCATTCCCATAGTTATTCTTTCAGACACAGTTGAGTGCAATATATTCTCGCTTGTTTCCTTTCGGTCGCGGACTAACTCACGCGTATTGGGCCCCAAATTTCTGGGCTCTCTATAATGGGGCTGAAAAATTTCTTTGTGCATCAAGTAAGCTTTGTGTTTCCTGCTATCTTCTGCGTTGTATGAGTCAGTCAGCGATGGTGTAGTGTCTTTCGGTGTAGAATACATCGCATGTGCACACAACGATGCCTGTTTAGGGGAAGAGCATGATTTCCCTCGGTCGTGATTTGTTCCCCTCGCCTTATTTTGAGAAAGTAAACTCCACCAAACACCAGCTTATTAAAGTCATGTTTACTGCGAACTAATTTCGTTGCCTAGACTGTCGAAGCATGATAATGTTGCGTTCAACAGGGACTTCCAATGCGTTTAAATTAGGATCGAATATTGATTGAAGCGTAAATATATATCCGAACCAGCGTGTCCCATCTTCAATGAAATATCTGACTTAGTTTTTTTATAGGTTGACCCAGCCGAGTACCAAACGAATAAGTTTTACTCTGAAATAAGATGCGCTACTGATAACCTCAGAATCGTAATAAACCGACTTTCAATAATCCAGCGAACAACTGCTCCAAGCTTCTTACGGCTTTATGAGAACTTTTTACTTGAACAAGCCGTGCTAGCCAAGTAGCTGGTACTGAGACTATAGGCGGACCATCACAGTTTAGCAGCAGATGCCTGACTGTAAGAACAACGTCGAATATTCGTGCGAGCCCGCAGTTTTACGTGTTCGTGACAGATGTGGATCTAAAAGATGAAGTGATGAAAGCAGAAGTGAAGGATTATCGACATGACCTTGCGTCTTCGGTGCCATACAGTAGCGGACGTATGTACTCACTTCCGCATAGGATTATTAAAACGAGGCTGGTGAAGTCCATATCGATTCAAACGATGATGTAAACAAATGTGGTTACACTGGCTAGTGCTCTAAATTCACTCTCGGTCCAAAAAATTAAGTCACCTTGAGAAAACTTCGTAGGAGATTATGATTTGAGTTGACCCGATAAGCGCCCTCTCCACAATCTCGTTCAGTGGTTCTAAGTTCAACACAAAATCATCTAGGAAATCTCGCTGCGGTGTTTTGGATAGTAATCAATTCATTTTGCCCCTTCCCGTGAGGATTGAATCCCCAAGACTGCATCTCCTCTTACAGATAAGAAACCATTCGGTCTGATTTGGTCATCTCCACTAACTTGTAGCTCTCGATTCCTTATTCTGATCCTGGGTCGACGAAGCTGTATCGGCTGATACTAGTCTACTTCGGCACACGGCTATTTAGCTGAAAAACTGAACTGAGACTCATACTGATAGACTAGTAGCATCAAATGTCAACGTGTTCAGTTCTTCGAGAAATCTGTTTTACTGAGCAGCTCTTCGATCATAACTAGACGTCATCTGTTCTACGAATTTCTGATTCGCTGTTGTGGTTACATAAAATCCTACCTTTTCACATTCATGTGTAGGGATCACCTAATGTGACCTTTTCTTGATCTGTACGCAATTCTCCTGTCAGACAGCCGTTTTGGACTGTGGCCGCATTTGAACACATCCAGCTCATCGATGACACGAGGACTTGTGGAATCTGCTGATCATGTGGTCTTACCGTCAATCCGTCCTGTTCACACGGCTGTCCTGGTTATTGGCTCGATGCTTGTGAGTACTTATTTCGCCAATCATATGTAGTTCTTCGAGTTTTGCTTTCGGGGTGAACGTCCATGTATATTCTTGTAATAATCCAACGTCCAGTTTGATGTTCCCATTTCTCAACCGTACGAAGCTCTCCGCCATCGTTGCGACTTACCGACCGTCAGTTTACTGACCAATCATCACCAGAGACAACAACATCATGTTGATACTGATGCTTCACTGCCATACAGCCATGAAGTTCATCCAACTATATTTCAAGCCTTAGAATGAAAAGAGTGGGTCAGGGACCGGATCTAGTGCCGGTCTATCGCAAGCACTCTGAGGTGGCCACACTTTCAGGCGCTCAGCCAGACGATCTGGAAACTAACAGCACGAACGCCACTGGAATCAGTGAGGCGCTATCTCTTGCAATGTATGTCAAGCGCAGGAGGGGTCACGGGGACCTAATCTCGGAGGCGTACTGCACTAACAACACCCAAACTCTTCGATTTTTCAGACCCTTCTGCCAAGCCATACGTTGTCCACCTTGCAGTTTCTATCATTCTGAAGTAAGCGCGGAGAAAGCACTCGTTTCGGTAGACGGTTTTTTACTTTTCGTAGCACGTGGCTGAGCAGCCTCAGTTGGTGCTGGGTGTTTTCCGCGATTGAGTCCGCTGCACAACCCGTTTTCTAACTACGAAACGGTCATGTGACCGACCTGATGTGACACAATGAAAGCCTTATGATGGGCATCCCGTTAGATTCGAAGCCTGTGGCCTGACGATTATCCGGATCCATGACTAGTTAAGGCAAGTGATGTGATTGCTCATAAATAGGCAGACCGTCGGATCAGGTCAACAACAGCCTAGACAATCATATCGAAGTTAAGAGTAAGTATACTTTCCTAACAGAGCACACCACTGATGGGGTTGTTGAAAAATAAAAAAACTACCCACTACAGGTTTCGTCTTCCTCGGGGTTCATCGAGTTAGACAAGAGATTCTGTTAAGTCTCCCGTTGACACAGCTGATTCGCAAATGAATGTATTTCGTCAGTTGCACAAACTTGGCCTTCAAGCGGTTGGTGGAAACTCAGGGTGATGGGCTACGGCGGATTTCCCTATTCAGGAAATATGCTGCGTTGTCTCGAACATCGTGCAGGCGTTCTCTGTGCAGCACATCCAGTTGAAAGGTGTCATTGAGAAATTGTTTGATCTTCTGTTAACGATAAAGAATTTTGTGAATGAGTATATTTCAAGATGGTGTATATTTGGCGTGACTACCGATGGTGCGTACGTTCGTCGGAGAGGCGGAGAAAAGGAACTTCGGGGACTCCTTGTTCAATAAAAGTTCATCGTATTGCTAAGAGCCCTTTGTTTATCCCCATATGTACGGTTGGTGGTTGAAGACTCTTAATTCATTTGGTTTTGTCACATTTCTTAAGGAAGCATGAAGTCTGTGCTACGTCTGTAACGAGCGAAGTTGTTCCTGTGACCGACCAATTGAAGTCTCGTTCCACCGACGTACTGGTATGCAGCTTTAGCCTTTCCTTTGATTCGTCTGCGTTTATCGGTTCTAGGGTTGTTAACTGGGATGGGTTTTTTGTCCACCAACATTTGACAAAAAGAGGTGATTGCATTGTGCATTTGACTAGTGATAGAAATCGATGACATCGAGCGCTCACCTAGGTTTTCGTTAATTGTGTTAGTCAATGACGGATGACACCATTTATGCTAGCATAAATTTTTTTCATCTTTGTGGCCGTATTCATCCGAACACACGTCAACTTTATCGCTTGTTTGGCCTGATACTGTTCGCTTGTCCCGGATCCGTTCGTTCCAAATCGGAATTTCAAACTTTCCCATCTGAAAATGCTTGTGTAGGATGTCTGTTGGCTGATGACCACAATTTTTTCGCACATTCCGAGAAACGTCACTCTCCGATTCCATGTCTTTCTTCCCCATCTACAGGTATACAAGGCCTTTCTCCATCAAACGATTTCTTTTCGTTTTCGCAGTGCAGGTGATCGTGTTCCATATTTTGACCCAACTTTCGGTTCTAATTGAATACTTACCAGTGTTTTTATTCTTTATCAGCCACCTCTCCTACGTTGTGCTGCGAAAAGCTCCGCGTTCAACGATATGCATGTTTCTGTACATTATCGGGAATTCCTAACTGCACTGACGGGAGCTGCATGGGCGTCGTTTCTCTTTGGTTGGCAGGTGCACGAAAAAGCGATTATTGTGGTCCTATTGCCTTTGAAGTACGTCCTAACATTTAGCAAACATTTTCGAACTTAGGTGTGTGGAGAAAACGATTATTAACTGTCTATGACTATTGCCAGGATTTTCTGTCTGAGTTACTTGCAATGGAATATAATTTCACTTGCTGTGGGTTTCAAGCTAATGGACGTAATCTTTGTCCTGTTCGCATGTCCCATCACCCTGCAGATCACAGCCCTAATGGATCTTGTGACTCGTGAACAGTGTTGGCTGAGGTTGTGTGGAGAGCATACTGATCGTATTCGAAAGACTATCAGGTATGGAACAGTGCCAATTTGCACCAGCACCAAGGGTTATAGAGAGTTGTTAAGGGTAGTGTATAAATCGACATCATTGCCTTTTGATATGATCGAAATGTGCGATGATTTGTTCGACCAGTTTACTGAATTTCTTGCGTCATATTTTCTTTCAGTTTGTTGGCGATGGCTGTTCCGAACTTCCGCTCAATCGCATTCTACGCTACGACGATCGGGCACTATAGTCTTATGCCGTTGATTCCTACTAAAGCAGGTTAGTATTCGTCTGCATTCTTTGATTCGACGCGCTGCCTATGATTGATCGTTTCACCTCTAGCCAGGTAGATAATAAGTGGTGTTGACTTTATCAACAATTCCAAGATCTATCGTCCCGTTTGGTTTTCAAGCTTCTACCAATATCAAATGAACTAGCAGTTTTCTGCTGTGTGAATTTCTCGTTCAATTGTGCTGGCTCCGAGAAGCTTGATACACTGTTTCTCTAAGATCGTCAAAAAACACACTGGGCTTATCATTAAAAATTTATGCAATTTTCAATCGGTATCAGCTGACCTACTCTGTAACACTTGGTCTTCGATACATGTTCCATACATTCCCGTATAGTTTTAACTCCGTTTTATCCGAATGATCTGGACTGAAACAGATACGTAAGGTATTTCGTGCCCCCGATGTCCTAAGCCGTCGTTCAACGCTGGCCCGTTGGCTCAGATAAGGTACAAGTCCATAGGATATAGACCTAGTCGTGCACATCTACAGACACCACATAAGTTCTGACGCATACAACACTGCGAAAAGTAAAACCAATCCCAATGCATCTTGTATTCCTTCTGATATCGAGTGTCTCAACGTTCTACGTGACAAGCGTCCCTCCCACTGCTTCAGTGAGGTGTTAGCATCTTGATATTTCAGATTCAACCGTCCAAGTTGAAACCCGGACGTGACAATTCTCCTTTAGTGCCCTTGGATGCTTAGGTCACGAGTTGGAGCACCTAGCATTTACGGTTAAGGATGCTTTTATTGTGGGTTACGAAATAATAAGTGGTATCAAACAAGCGTGCATCTTCTCCCTTATTCAGAAACGCCTGCCGTCCTCTTCATGTTCTTGTCGTATACCACAATTCATTGGCTGGTGTTGTTTCGTTTGCATCCTGCCTCTACAAAAACTGATATCTATCAGACCAACGGACCCCTAGGCCGTTTAGCCAGCATACACCTGTGGGGCTTGGTTCCACTTTACGTGGCTTCGTTCATTCTTTGGCCATTGATTCGAATGAACCGTGGGTTGCCATTCCTGCCTCTCATGGCGACATCCATGTACACAGCCATCGGATTATGTCTCGGATACGTTTACTTTCTCTGGTTGAGTTGGCAATCTGATGAGGCTTCAACGATTGTAGTAACAGAGACAGAAGGAACACGTCAAGTGAAGGAGAGAGAAGTGAAAGGAAAACAGGAGAGAACGGAGAAGGCAGACGAGAATCAGCGGACAGCGGAGCGAAAATTTGGAGAAAAACCACCGGCGATGGAGAGGATATCGGGAGGAAGACAACAAGAAAAATCCGTTCCACCAAAATCCAACAAAAAGAAGGCAAAGAGGCATTGATATCGGCGGTTCTCCCCGTTACTGACACGAATTGTTCCTACCGCGTTCCACCCAGTGCAATGTTTTTACCTCGTGATCTTGCTACGTTTTTGTTTGGAACATGAAGCCCGCTGTTGAGCACGTGATGAATTTATAAATGGTCATTTTGATAAAGCCTGTCGATTTTTATCCTCCATTCATACGTTGATGTGATCATATTGCTAGGCATCCAAGCTCCTTAGGGATAATGGGTGTAGGCCGGGCAATGACTTCTGTCCCGATAGCTTCATAAGTTTAGCACAGAATTTCGGGTGCACTACCCCCTCGCAACATCAACTCAATCGTAACAATGTCGTATATCTGGCACCAGAACCACCGTTCGGAGACCACTTTGTCTTTGATTAGGTTAGTAGGCAAAAATACCGACCTTCTCAAACAGGTCGGAAAATATAAATTCGACCTTATCGCTTACAAATGTTAACCACATTTTTTTCGGGAATCACAAAAAGCAAGCGCTGCTTGACATGACAGTCGATGTCCCCCTGGCAATGGAGTGCTAGAACGATGGAACGTCAAATCTAGCTCGACCGGGTACCTCAAGTGGTATGGTTAATGAGTCTGTCAGCTGTACCCATGGTAGAAATGAGTGGTCCAATCGCTAGGGTTTGTTGCAACGAATCAGATCCACTCTAGAGAGTAAGCTCCACGCTGGTTGACCTGGTTTTAATAGTGGACCATAGCAGGTAAATTACCCAGTGACACCCCATTTGTATGGCTGCTAACGTAAAACTGACCCAGATCACTCGATGATGCCGTGAAGATTGAGACACACCTGTCCCTTCAAGATGATATGTGAATCGTTAAGTGCAGTCGAAAATATTCCGTGAGATAAAAACCCATCAGAGGTAACCTATTAAAGTGCTAAGAAATCGTCCGGAACCAATGAAACCACGGGCCCTTTCGTTCTTAGTTCCTGCAGTTATGGGTCGGCTGCTCATCACGACCGCCGTTGCACATTAGGCATCAATGGGTAAAACAAGTTCAGCTCCAAATCGCATCTTAAGCATTCTACCTTATCAATAATTAAAAAGCGTACGATTTATTTGAGATTAAATTTGACCATGCAAACCGAGTGGATATTCAGGAGGATATCGATTTTTTCCATTACAACGGAAGGCTCTTTCTGCATGCCACTTTGGGTCACTTAATTAAGTACAATACCTCAGGAGATTAGCCGTGTCACTTCTCTTCAGAAAGGTCTTGGGAGAGCCACAGGGTCGAGGGGCTAACTGTAGGGTTATGTGCACACTTTAAGTGATTCTGTGGGATCGATTATTGTTTCGAATACTGTAGGTCACTCAAAGACGATTCCTCCCCACTTAATCGTCTCGCGGTATGAGCTAAGAACCCTCCTTCCAGTACAATACTTAAGTTCCACGTTTACGGTACTATCCGCCTATCCCGATAATACAGATGTGTACAAACACCAAGTTGATAATAGACTTTAGACTAGTCTCATCCATTTCGAGATCCTGACAGTCAGTTGAAATACACGTCAGTGGGGTGAAAGCTGACACCAGTATCCTATCTGGCTTCCAGCCATCCATCTCATGGAGGACGAAAATCCTCAAACTCTCAAGCAATGATTCAACATAGCTCAGTTTTTCTTCACCACCAACTATGTTGAGCCTACGCGGCAGACAAATCCATTTCAGCCGCGAGGGGCATCACGACCATTACCATTTGGGTTGGACGCCTGCCAAACAGAAGACCGCGAACTAGCGGTAGTTGATGTTTCTACAAAACTTTGTTTCCCGTGGACGAGTTTCCAGGAAATTCAGAATTTGCCTCATGTATTAGACTGATGAAAATTTGCTTAGTCAGAACGCACAGCATAGAAAGTACAACCAATCTATTTACATTCTTATGTACACTGAAAAAATATTCTGACTACAAAATTACTGGGTATTATATGCCAAATAGACGCGTCTACTGAGCACACCACCGATGCACCTGAAAAAAAGGACAATTTGACACCAGTTAACTTTGATTCTGGAGATCCCATTTGTACGCATTCAATAATATACTTAATTGACGTTAACATGTAAGCTAAGTTGGTGTGCGTTCACTAGGATCATCGTTAACATACTTGTTTGAATCGCCAACCTTTAGCGAGGTCAGCAGGTTTTCCTTCGCACTTCTGGTGGCCTGAGAGTCGTACGCCCGCATGAGGCTGTAAGATAATAAAACACCATTGAGCTGAAGGCTAGATACTGAAAAATGTGGCTTTGAGTTTAGTTGCTAATCAAAAGGTGATTTGGTTCGTGGTGAACAAGTGTGATCAATGGGAAGAACTGAAAGTTGTTCGCTATCTATTCACAACTGCACGTCTTGTAAGCATCCTTGTGCTCCCTTATTCCTGATTTGTGCACGACCTATACCTTGTGCTGGCGGCTAGTGGTGAATACGGCTGACGGAAATATCCGGCTACTGCTCGTCATGTAAGTCAAGAGACCGCTAGTGATTGGCGAATGAAATCCCCACGTGAATTGAATTCACGTCACGCAAGTTATGTGAATGGAGAAGAAGGATCTATAAAGAGATTCTCGGTACTAACCGACTTTCCTTAATTGAAAAACTGCTAAGGTCATGTTCTGATTCATTGTTAGGACCAAACTTGATAGTGGAGCGAAGGGACGAGCTGGTGAATCACGTGCAATCTGTAGAAGGGTGGTGGTATCTGCCCGGACAAGATCATGAGTTGCCTATTGATGGTACGTTGACCACTGGATTAGACTTTGATTTAACAAGACCCATACTCAATTGGGCACCGGTGTCTTGATACCCTATGCAATCTGTGGGTGGTGGTATCTGCCCGGACAAGATCATGAGTTGCCTATTGATGGTACGTTGACCACTGGATTAGACTTTGATTTAACTAACACCATACTCAATTGGGCACCGGTGTCTTGATACCCTGTGGGTATATATATATATATATATATATATATATATATATATATGGGGGGATCTCTCTTCACGCTAATTTCGTTGTCTGAACAGAGCTGCACATT
>NW_008751769.1:489073-505750 GCF_000715545.1 Opisthorchis viverrini | reverse complement strand
ATATATATATATAATCAAATGGTTTGTCGGAGGACTCTCGCGGTCACGGTCATGCTACTGACGGGTAGCCAGAACGTCCAGCTGGATGTGGGCGGTAAGGAGCAG
The DNA here is from genome assembly GCF_000715545.1 of Opisthorchis viverrini. Lineage (NCBI taxonomy): Eukaryota > Metazoa > Platyhelminthes > Trematoda > Opisthorchiida > Opisthorchiidae > Opisthorchis > Opisthorchis viverrini. The sequence goes on along the minus strand of NW_008751769.1, from coordinate 505,645 downwards.
AGGTGGTGCTGTATAGTCCTAAGCTCCTGTGCATATCAAGTGGAGTGGTACATGATAAACAAAACCGAACCCACCAACATATACACCCAAATAATGACCCACCATGCAGGCGTCGGATATCGGTCCAAAATGGCTGATATTTTAGGACCAGAAAATCCATGGATCTGCAGCAGCTGTTTGGCAAACACATCGCGAACGGTTGGTGGCGGTGATTTGTTTGCCAACTGAATGAAGGCGACCCAGCTGATAGCACGTAGACAATCAGAATTGAATTTGGGACTTAGTGGCATTGAATCCGGATTCCCGGTTGGAGAACGAACATGTAGGTTATGCTTAAGGATAAATTTAAAAAAATGCGAAACGCACGTTAAAGCATCGGATAAACTCACTCTACTGCGAGTAAATACGGAAGTTTGGATTAGTCCTTCAGTGGTGAATGGAAGAATGCTCTTACGAAAATGAGTTACGTTCAGAACTGGACCATAAACCTATCACGGTAAACTCAGTACTTGGCGAGTTTCTCGTCCTGTCATTCAGTTACAGTGAGCTGCGGATGAATATTGAGTACGCGATACATAAACACTGGAAGCCCCCCCACCCATAATGTTTATGGTCAAAGAGCGTTGACTCGGTTCCCGTACGCACGCTTACATCGGCAAGTCCCCTTGAGCGACCACTTTTCAGTCGATCCTGTCGAAGCGTAAAATTCACCCAAGTGAAACTTCTATCTGAGAAGCCGTCACCCAAGGAGCCAGTGATCAGGTTATGCAGATTCCGTTATCGAAGCGCGATTGACGCTACATCCTGTCTAAATGCGAGTTGATCACACCACTGATCAGTGGCTGGGAGGTCGCCAGTTCGACATTCCCTGGACGTTTAGGAAATGCACAATAAGGATGCAACAGCTGTACACTGCTTCTCAGTTTTCCAGAACAGATTAGCTTCATATACAGGGCAAGATCTCCGTTTAAATAAGCATTCTTCGCTAACGAGTTCTAGATCATTTTTCTGGTTGGCACCTGTATGGTTTCCAAGTTTAGCAGTTTCGATATTGAACAATTTGTTCGTTTCGAGGAGGAACAGGCTCCTAGAGGGGATTATCCCAACCGTTCCACTGAGCTGTCTTTGGAGTGTTTTGAACGCCGGGACGATGGCTCAACACAGCAGTTACCGTCAGGTCTTACTGCGTGAGTCCTCTGCTTCTTGGTTATCATTCGAAGAAAAACAGAAAATTCGTCTGGAAAAGTGAAATGGGGAGTTATCTTTGGTCTTTGCCAAACGTGCGAGGAATACACTTGGATAAAGTGGATGAAAAGAAACAGCACGGCTATTGACATGGGTGTGCAGCCCAGCACAGAGAGGATCATATAGAATTCATCCTGGAAGTCAGTGCACACCGTGGCGTACTTACAAGTAGGTTGGCCAGTTCAATCTATCAGGGACAAATCGATCAACAAATAACTTTCGAGACCTACTATGCAGTTGTTCCGTAATACGTTTGTTAGCGCGGCCAGAAGGTCTACCGTGTCTTCAGGGCATCGAGTCGTCATGATTTGGAAACCGTCGATTACCTGTTAGAAAGCAGAACATTCCGAGCCTGAACGATCCAGCACCTTTGAAATATAAGTGCATTACAAAGAAACCTTTGTCAACTAACGAAATCACTGTGAAAGGCAAATAATGAATTTTATTGGTCTTTGCTAAGACAAATAGCATGCCGTTGGATATAGGTGAATCACGGCAAGTTGCGTGATAAAACGCGACGGCATTCCTCAAACGAGTAAACGCAGAAGCGCTCGAAACGGACAATGCTTGAAGATATCACAAAAACGATAAGTAGATGACAGAAACGGTAATAAAGCAAAACTGATCACAAAATGCGTCCAAGGTCGAAATTCGCCACGGGTATTGCGCAAGCCGAAAATACTTGAAAAGCGGTATTTCGTGCAACTAGAAAAGATAATCAAACTGGTCTTGCACGACTAAAACAAAATTATCCTTTTCGCAACGAAGACTGGATATTTGGTTACAAGATCAAACACATGTGGCCACTGTTGGGGCCGTGTTCAAAAGGCCCTTCTGAGACAGCGCGGACACGAAACAAGACGCCGTTGAGATTGATGCGTTACGGTGAGAAAGCTTAATATCCATGGCATACTGAATCCCCCAATATTTTTTTGCTAGTTGGGAAGAACGTTAATCTTTTGTTGTTGTTGGGTCACGAAGACTAAAAATGTCAGAGCATTCATACTTCAATAAGACTCACTACACTCTGGTAACGATAGCAATTTGGTTCCATTGCGAGAGTTCTATATCTCTGTAGGCGTCCGTGCTACTACTCAGTGAGATGGCGACTGGAATGGTGTAAAGAAGGTGAGACTTGATGCAACTATGAGAGTACAGGTTACCGAGAATCAGTCGCTGGTTACTCAGGTAAACTGTGGTCCTCTTATTTTTGCTACTATCTGGCTTTCTCGTAGCTCACTCTTAGTTTCCCTATGAACTGTTCTTCAAGTATCACTGCATGCAACTTCATCTAATTCGACATGTCTTTCGTGAATTGCGACCTTAATATTCCAACATACAGCACCTAGCTCTATAATTCGGAAGTGGTCTTCACCTGACCCTATCCGCTGTTTCGGGGATTACCGGAGTATCCCAGCTTCCGTGTGGACGCTTGTTACGTAGTTGAAACTCTTCTAGTGGACCTGAATAATTCTCGTCAGTACAAGAAGGGTGTTTCCAACAAAGGGTGTATGACTGTAAAAATGACCAGCAAAGAGTGGAATGTTCTTCGCACTTTAATAAGACCGAAAGTGGACGTAGGAGCGCGCTGTACATCAAGATCATTCTGGGGAGTTGCGTGCGGCATACGTGGGGGAAGTTTTCCGGTGGCAGCTCCGAACGCCGATGTTGGAAAACGAAACATGGCTTTTACTTTCTCTGCCATGGGAACCCTTTGGGCAACCCAGTCAAGCGGTTTCCTACCCAGTGATATCCACTGACGGTGACTGTCTACGGCTTAACTAGACGTTCGGTTCTGATACGCGATCACCCAATTTAGCATTGTTAACCACTGCTTTCTCCTGACTAATTTATACGTCTCCAAAAGAGCACCAAAATGAACGAGGTCCGTCCGAATCACCCCACGTCCCAGGATAAGTACCAATAGGTTCCGCCTGGTTACATATAATTCTCATTTCGTCTTTAGATAAGGCTTTTTTGGGGCGAGTGGCGGGAAATTTGACCCTCCCTAGTGCACCGTCACTAGGCCCGTAGGCAGTATGACGCAATGAACCGAATTATGCATGGTGTTCAGTGAGGTAAGGTTGCCATTCTTTGACCAAACATCTTGGGTACCCTGAACAGAATGTTGCCATGATACAGTCACTTCCCTTCCCGTTTCCGCCACAATGAAAAGCAACTAACCATGATCATCATTATTATTATCGTTATTATTACTGGTTGTTCTCACTATAACGCGGAGTCTTCTTCCGATATCAGAATAACCTCAATAGTTCGGTTGATTCGTTGGCCTGGCGATCCTTTATTTTAATCATACCTATTCGTGTGAGTGTCACACTCATCCCCTTATCCGAAACCTTTGTCGAACGTTTTGCTGCTCCCTTCAGAGCCTTGAGGCTGGTAACCAGAACAAACTCAGATTCATGTCTGTGAAAACCTGAGCTTGAAAGCTGGAAGCTTTCATTATCTGAGCACGTTCAACCTGTCCTCCATAAAGCGAGACATCTTTGTTTCACCATTTTCACTCAAAAATCCTTTCCATTGTGACTGAACTCAATGAAACCCGTTACTTCCTGTGTCATTCCATTGTGCTTGTAAGGCACTTTCGGTTGGTTTCTTGGACCCAAAGGGAAAGATTTTGCCCATCTGTCCCACTCCTACTGACTTCGAAATGCAGGTTTCACCGCGTAAAGTTTTACCTTATGAAAGAGACCTTTGAATTCTAGCTTTTCTACAATTATTTGGGCCCTTAATACACGATCAATCTGAACGACTTTTTCCCGTGAATCTCAATACGACATTCCGACCTCACGGTTGGCCGGTCTATTGGTCAAGGTCAACTCCATTTGGTGAGATTTCCAAATACATGTTCTCATGTTATCTTGAAGCGCGTGATCTCGTGCTTACATGTCTAGTGTGCTACATTCTGCTGTTTAATATTATGTGCTCCCCGTGGGTGTATAAACAAGTTATTGAACTGACTTGACCCAAAATGAGAATGAAAGGAAATTCACCATATTTTGACTAGAACCCAGCATTATGTGAACTAGACTTACTTGAGCGTTGGAAACAGCTTGAAGTAGCGTCTCAAAAGGAATACGTTGGTTGCGCATTGATGAGCATTCTTCAATCAAGAAGATGGTGTGTGCGAGTTGCGTTCGTTTCATGCGATACTGAAATGGGACAAGAAGTGGAGCCTCATGCGGTATCAACCAATGACAGCCCAAGCACTTTGGCTCTGCTTTAGAGTTGGTGAGATGGTAGCAGTTTGAATGTGTAGACGGTGAACAGAGACAACAAACGTAGGCCGTTTAGCAAAATAACAAGCCAGAAGAACGTAACTAAATCCAGAAGTACTTGGTAACTCAACTTTGTTTTTTCTTATGACGCTGTTCTGAGGAGGGATATTCGACGGCCTATTGTACATCTGAAACCAAAGACCAGGTTATTTCGAATTCAGTTCACCCACGATGATGCGATATATGCGGTGCTGACGGGGTAAACAAGTAATTCTGTGCTGATGGAGCTTCTTCACTAGGTAACTCAGCAGCTGCTTCAGAGGCTTAAATAGCTATATGGGACGTGCGCCTTCTTAAAGAGTGCACAGAAGTGCGAGTATGCTAAAGTGCACTGACTGTACTGAAACGAGCAAACCACGTAGTAGTGAAGCCACAGCGACATACAATTTACTTACGAAGAAAGCAGAAACAGATATTACTGAAGTCCCCAAAGGCACCAACGAAAATCAAAACATTGAATCTTATCTTCCTCAGATGTTATTTTCAGAGTAGTGACCATCTAAGAGAGTGACTTGTAGGCGACCGACGTGGATTTGTATGAGGACAGTGGGCATAGTAATGCTCTCTCGATTTCTTGGTTCATTATTTTATCTGAAGTTGAGGCAACTATATTAATATCGCCTGTAGCTTTTTTCGAAAGATCCTCCAGAATTTCCATATAGAACAATTCGGAGCTCTCATTATGAATGGTCTTTGTTAGGTAAGTCAGCGTGCTTAAGACGAGTTGAGGTAAAAATAAGAATTTGGTTGTTCCCTCTTTTGAAATGAGAATAATTTTGTGAAAGGTGGAGCGCTGCTCGACGGTCGTTACAAGCTCCTGAAATGAAGACTGAGCTGGTTGATTCCATAGGAAATCCAAGAGCCTTGCATCCTATGTACCCAGAAGGTGAAATGCAATTGGGATGCGAATTCCTGAACCCCACCACTACGAGCTGTTATGAAGAGTTACCAAGTTTAAATAAACAGCTGAGGTAAAGGTCTGATTAAAAGTAAACACGGCAGCGATCGGCGTAAAGTGAGAGCATTAAACGACATCAATGAAACACTACATTAGGTATTAAAGTGTCACCTTTTGTTCTTGGAACCGCCCATCAACCATACTGCTGGCCAAATCATCGGCTCGTTTTCGTTCGATGACGTAATCAAGTACAGCCTCCATGAGGCGTCCTGTTGACGCAAACAAACATCAATTTATGTCAAAAGCAAATATAGATACAATGATAAACAAACGCATAACAGAAAACTAAAGCAGGAACCGGGCGATTTTCCTGCTCGCATATTGGGAATACGTATTGTGGTCTTCCTAGGAGTTAAAGTGAATTTCGGCAACTGAGTCCAAATCTCTCGAGTTACATGTACACCGGGTTGAGTTTCTACGCCTTCCAGGAATGCTGCGAAGGTTTGGTGCTGCCTGCCAACCGATGGAAGTTGGTGCTGGGCGGTTTCCTAACAAAATGTAGTTTGTCGCCTTAAGGTTGGTTGACGGACTAATGGGCGCTAAATTGAAGGATAAAGTGAAAATCACCAAATGGAAAAGTGCCAACACGGGGTCTCAACCACTAGATGCTCCTCAGAAGCATGAACCACTGCTAAGTTACGGCAAAAGCATCACGATCACTGTATCCAAAGTGGTGTCCATCCGAAGAACGAACGGCATTCGCTGTGCCCTTTTAAGAAAAATTATTGGCGGATGCCTAACCACTTTCAGAGTAATGAGCAAAGAAGGTCCTACAGACATAATTCAGATGCACTTTGGTTTTGATCAGCAAGTCTCATTGAATAGAGGACATTATGGATATACTCAAGAGTCAGATATCGTCGAAACGCCATTTTTCGAGCAAATGGTGATAAGCCGAAGTGAATCAATGCAAAAGCACACAACCATAGTGGTGACTAACACCGAAAGAATCTACATAGAATATTAAACTAAGCCACGCTATGCAAACTCAACAACGATGAAGAGAGACGAGAACATAACGTTCCGTTATAGACAATATGAAAACCGATCTTACCAGATTCCGTATGCCATCTGGCGATCCATATAAAGTCCCCCACTGGAAGTGCCCGCGATTCACACTCGACTCCCAACGAATGCATTACTGCTGGAAGGAGTTGTTTCACTCGATTTAGCCTAGAACAGAATGAGTGATAATACAGCGAATAATACAGGAGGCAACTTCAAAGAGGCTGGTTGATTGCCACCAGATACATAAAACTCAAAGTCTGAACGGAAATATTATACCCCGTACAACGTAAGACATCCCCGAGCGACCGTTTCTGATCGGATTGATCAGTTCTACTGAGTAGAAATTTGAGAATAGTACTACCATGAATGGGTGCAGCATGCCTATCCTATCGGTTATCTGACTGCTCTACGCACTCATTTTAATGTCCGAAGCCGCCAAAAGAAATTAGTGAAGACTGAATCACGCCAGGGACCATTAGTTCCACTCGGTAATCAGACGCATTTGAAGCGGGTAGACAAATTTGATTCGAGAAATGGTACATGGCAGCAATGGAAATCTATAAACTACACAGGGAAGCGGTATCTGGTATAAACCGGTGACTCAAAATCAACAGATTATACGTTCAACTGCAGGTGACAAAGTCGTTCCGCGAAGTGGAACAACCACATTTCTAAGGAGCTCAGTGCAGCTCAGTGGTTAAGACGCAAACTTACTAACCGAAAGGTCCGTGGTTGCAAACCAACTCTGGCATCTTGACTGTTCTAGTCTAGGCTTGAACAAACTGGTAGTAGCCCAGACTTAGTGCTTCGTTCGGGTACCATGACAGCTACGTACCGAAAAGCTGAACGATTATTATTAATATTATTACGCCTTCTCAGTTGGGGTGAAAGCAGATGGTGGTTTACCTGCACAGAACGTAGCCACCATATGGTTTACTCAATCCGTGGTTGAAACCAACTCTGGCATCTTGACTGTTCTAGTCTAGGCTTGAACAAACTGGTAGTAGCCCAGACTTAGTGCTTCGTTCGGGTACCATGACAGCTACGTACCGAAAAGCTGAACGATTATTATTAATATTATTACGCCTTCTCAGTTGGGGTGAAAGCAGATGGTGGTTTACCTGCACAGAACGTAGCCACCATATGGTTTACTCAAACAGTGGTAAGAATTTTTCTTACGAAGTGTACACACTAAACGGATAGCATATTCTTCAGGATCCATCTGTGATAATATTTCTGATGTTTATTTTTACAAGTGATTTATGTTATTTATTCCTGACTAGTTTTAAATTGCTTTTTGACACCACGAATATATTCATGCTAACTTACCAATGTTCCACGAAGTTGAATCGAATGGAACTTTAACCTTCCCAGATGTTTGCACGACGCGACGTTTTACTGGGACCTTGTGATCCACGACTTATGGTCGCCACACGAAACTACCAGTGTCTAGACATTAAAAGTTTCTTGCCTATCGGGTGTAAGTGAGACTTAGTAGAAAAAACTAGTTCATAAACGAACACAAGCAAAACAAGCCAAGTGGTTGAAAAACAAAGCTAACCCTTTCCAGTAAGCCGAACACATTCCCTGATATGATTAAGACGACTTCGATGAAACATCGTTCAAGGGCGATCATATTGCCTTAAATCGCACGCTTCCTACCGTTCAGTTAGGCTTCGTCTCCGCAACAGGACTTGTGTGAAAGACTAAGTACAAGAGCCCACCAGATCACAAAACCGTAAATGTCACACGACAATTCATTCATTTGCAGTGAAAAGCTGCTCATGCAGCTGGCTGACAGCAATTGATAACGGCGGCAGCGACATCAGCGGCGCGACACCTGTGTGATACAGGCCGTAAAGTGAATTCCCCCATTCCTTTAAGATTCTGTTGCGGGTTTCAAAAAACAGTTTAAACCTGCTAGCTGTGGGCACTGAACTGATACTGATACTGAGTGGAACTCACCCAAACTGTTCTCGAACATCTGTTAACAGGACAAGTTCGTAAGACCCACCGGGAACCACAACGTCAGATGATGTCTCAGAGTGTACGAAACGTGAAAACATGGCAGATTTCGTTTTGGTGGGAGAGTTAGGCTGAGATCGTACGGTCAAACTTGCTGTTAATGCCGATTGTGAAGTGGATGAGCACAGTGAACTGGGAAGAGCAGCACAGGCTACGAAACAGGAGAAAAAAGTAACCCCGTAAAACCGATCACTAGGTGGGAAGTCCCACATAAAAGTACATATAATGGACATAATCTACCATTTGCATCAACTTACTAGCGGAGACTGACTTTCTAAGAGCTACTTTGACAGGTATGGAAGATGAGACCGGAGAAGCTGATCGTTTACTGAAAGTGGATGAGCTCCCGTTTCCTGACGTAGTGACTGTGGATGACGGCACAGCATTCGCCGGAGGGAGAAGAGATCCTTCAGAAGAGGAAACTATTAGAGTGGATTGGCAAGGCGCATCCGGATCCAACAAGTAGGCGAATGTCAATTGTTTATCAGTCACTTCCAAGCTGGGATAAAGATAATTGAGCGTACGGACAGCATCAGTATGAGGGATGGTGGTGCTCAATCGGAGATAAAGATTTGAATCAACTGTTAACATGACCCGTACAGTTAACCAACTTAGATGTGGTAGGAGGATGGTATTGCCGAGTTTCATACAAGAGACACGAAGATTCAGAAACGGGAGCTTACCTGGGAGCGTTCCAATCCAAGCGATAATGGATGCCGGCCAGCAACAGTTCTTCATACGGGCACAGAATACGATAACCAACAAGTTTCTCCTCAGCACCATCGTCGGGAACAAAGGTCTTTCTGTGCGCATAAAGTCTAAGGTTAACGGGCTCGCCCGCCTCGTTTGCATAACGAAATTTCAGTGGATAACTAGGCGTAAATGGAATCAGAAATAGATAAAATAAATGAGCGAAACAATAGTTATGAAAGGAACAGAGCTACGAGAAGGTGGATTTATCCCATGGCAAGAGCTATTAGTTATATGACTCCAAAAGATGAAAATCGGCCTGGAAGTCACCAGATGTGTTTTCACCGAAAAAACTCCACCAAGCCGAGAATGAGTCGGCCAAAGAAAACGATTAATCTGTTTTCATAGCCGTCATCAGCTACAAACTGCAAACAAGCCGCACAGTAGTTGCAGTTGACGAACTTATTCGCTGAAGACCGAATTGAGCGGGGGGAGCCATGTTTCAGAAACGGCAGCCTGAATTATTACATTACTCTAGTTACATTACATTACTCCAGTTACGGTAGCACATTGGTTAAAGCAATGTTCTATTGTTGATACGAGTTGGTCACACCTCTCAATCTCCGCTACTGTAATGAAAATTCTAACAAGCCGTGGCGTTGCCATTGGGTTTCTCTGACAGAATAAGCACAATGGGTTGGACGGGAACAATAAGACATCTGGTGTGTATTCAAATCAGTTCATGAATAGCGTCTAGACGGGCGCACTATCTCGACGTTGGCCCGTGTCCAAGTTTGGGGGAAGCCAAGGATGAAAGCTTTCGAATCAAACTAAACAATCATCAACTAATAGAGATTTAAAAAGTTTCTTCGTACCTGCTAATTACGTGACGTAATTATTTGTTTCCCTATTCCTCAGGCTAGTTCATTACCCTACCGTAACTGCTCAAGTTTCAAGACTGAACCGTTCTGCTTTATACAAAGTTGACTCTACCTCAACCGTTCTCTATAGACGATTTGTTTACATTTATTTCTGGACTTGTTGTTGAAATTTTGTCCCACTTTGAACTGAACAACAATTTTACCGCTTAATTTGTCCGATAGCACGCTGCCCTTCGTGTGCCATCCTGTGTTGCTAACTGCCCAAGGTTCAGGTGGATTTATCCCATGGCAAGAGCTATTAGTTATATGACTCCAAAAGATGAAAATCGGCCTGGAAGTCACCAGATGTGTTTTCACCGAAAAAACTCCACCAAGCCGAGAATGAGTCGGCCAAAGAAAACGATTAATCTGTTTTCATAGCCGTCATCAGCTACAAACTGCAAACAAGCCGCACAGTAGTTGCAGTTGACGAACTTATTCGCTGAAGACCGAATTGAGCGGGGGGAGCCATGTTTCAGAAACGGCAGCCTGAATTATTACATTACTCTAGTTACATTACATTACTCCAGTTACGGTAGCACATTGGTTAAAGCAATGTTCTATTGTTGATACGAGTTGGTCACACCTCTCAATCTCCGCTACTGTAATGAAAATTCTAACAAGCCGTGGCGTTGCCATTGGGTTTCTCTGACAGAATAAGCACAATGGGTTGGACGGGAACAATAAGACATCTGGTGTGTATTCAAATCAGTTCATGAATAGCGTCTAGACGGGCGCACTATCTCGACGTTGGCCCGTGTCCAAGTTTGGGGGAAGCCAAGGATGAAAGCTTTCGAATCAAACTAAACAATCATCAACTAATAGAGATTTAAAAAGTTTCTTCGTACCTGCTAATTACGTGACGTAATTATTTGTTTCCCTATTCCTCAGGCTAGTTCATTACCCTTCCGTAACTGCTCAAGTTTCAAGACTGAACCGTTCTGCTTTATACAAAGTTGACTCTACCTCAACCGTTCTCTATAGACGATTTGTTTACATTTATTTCTGGACTTGTTGTTGAAATTTTGTCCCACTTTGAACTGAACAACAATTTTCCCGCTTAATTTGTCCGATAGCACGCTGCCCTTCGTGTGCCATCCTGTGTTGCTAACTGCCCAAGGTTCAATCTAGCCGTAAGCCTTTCTTTAGTTCTCCTCACGGTTTACTGCTAATTTCCTAATGAACCACGGTCTACCTATCTATACTGTCTGCCCAAGTCCAATTCAATATATTGTTCACTGCCCGATTGCGACTACTGAACAAACGCAGGTGAAGTTCGTAGAATTCGGTTTCGCCACATTTATTACTGACCGTTCGTCGGTGAATTGGACTACACGTTACCTGTCAGACAGGACACCTAGATCGTGCGTTTAGGCTAAGTAACCTATTCCTTGCTTTAAGATCACGACCTTAGCACAGGATCGCACAGTACCGGTGAAACTTTAAAAGGGAACAAGAATGTGTGCAACACAGAGATAACTTCTGCTGTAAAACTGTGAAAACCAACCTATTTCTACTCCATTTGTCTTGTACGTCCCCCGTACATGAGTTTATTTGTTCAAAATAAGCTACCAGTATCGCCACATAACCAGAATTAACGTGGCAGCATTGGTGGTAGTGTGTGTTAAAATACGCCATATATGCAGCAGCTTTATTCGTCACACAAGGGTGAAAATGCAGAGACTTGGTACAATACTCATGACATCGTAGTATATGTTCTCGACGGGACGCTAGTCACGTCGTTGAAAACCTCTTGACATCCCACAAACGGTTCCGCACTTCTTGTGCATTCTCAAGTAAGCACGGTCCCAAATTAACCGTCAAACTCACGTTCTGATTGAGCGCAAATTGCGCGCAGCTGGCAATATACACTCATTTACAATCCAATTCAATGCATTGTCACTCCCGGCTACCTCGCCACACCGGATGGGCCAACAAGCCTACTATAGATGGTATTAGTTCATTTTTTCAGAAGCTTGGCTAGCTTGCATGTGGAGGTCACCTAACCAAATAATAAGAAACAGAAGCTAGCGAGCAAGTTCTAGTTTCCCCTTCGGAGCCAACAGTACTGAACGGAGGTACACATTGATGTGTAGCCACAAGGTGAAATAATTGGCTAAGCTGCGATAGAATGGGTGCCGAAAATAACGCACATTCAACTAGTTTCGATTCTACTGAATACAGCACTTCCGTGAACACAAGGATTAAAGTAAACCAAGCATATTTTCCCCAATGTGATAGGGAAAGTATGTTGGTAGTTTAGTGTTTGCAGTGGACCATATTGGCATGACCGGTCAAACAACAAAATCGGAAGTACATCCGTTACACACGGCGGGTAATAATGGATTGAAAACGTACTCAATTAGTGCGGGGAGATTCTCATCAGTCGAAACGGAGTCAGCACTGTTTGGAGTCGGGGTTGCGTTCAAGTGAGGATCTAGGGAGCAGATTACAAGGGTATATCGACAAAGGTATGCATAAGGTTACAAAAAAATAGGGAGACCCACAAGGGAACCTTTGGGCTCCGAGGTTAGAAAGAACTAACGTCGAAAAACGACAAAGTTAGTAGTGATAGGATAAACCATCCAGACAGCAAAGTAACCGAGGAAGGCCAAAACCATCCACGATAAAAAACACCCCGCCAGTGTAGTTCTAATCATCAGAGACAAGGAAGTCAGATAACTTCGGAAGCGAAGCTGACAATCCACAAACGACTGTAAAATCTGCCTTTTGTTCGCATGGTATAAAAACAATTCGATTAGTCAACTGGGTTACATCAAATCGCTTACCGTTGTGGAGACTAGACGCACTGAGAAGATTTACCTAAAGTGACGACGTTTCACGGAAATTCCGATAGAAAAACGCTTGAGCCCTTTCACTCTTTGTTCAAAATCAACTCAAACCTGATCAGTCAAAATTATGCAATCCACATTTCGCCTAAATCTCGTGCATACTGGATGACCAGGAAAACGTTGCCTTGAAAAAATGGTAGTGGTCCAAATTAAAATGGATGGTGGATTTCAGGGTGCCTTGGACCAATACACTACCTTCTAACGGCACGTGCGGTGATGCCATCTGGCGCGAAGTCATGCCACAAGAACATCTCGATCCATCCAAAATGGGCACCTGAGGGTTTACTCAAACAGAGTAATGAATCCATTCTGATAGTGTTCGCGCAAAGGGAGAAAGTATGTGATAGCTCACATTCGGTAGAGCTTACTGTTTCAAAAAGGCTCGCACACTGAAACCCAAGTTAAGCAACGAGCAATATAAATAGCCACTCTAGTCGGTTTTGCAAACTTCACTTCATTAGATCCATTCCTGCAGAGGTGCCAATGAACCTTGTCCATTTCGAGTCTCCAATTTTCATAAAACAGCCGCATAATTCTTTTTTGACGTCTTCATTTCGGAAACAGTATGTGTACAGATTTTCCAGACGGGAGCAGAAATCAGGCATCTGAAGATGAAATGTTGATTACAGGCCTATGGTTCATGCAATAGTGTAAACTCAAACGTATAATTCAGTGCGTTCGTTTTCAGACCATCCATGTGTCAGTTAGCAACCTAATATTTCATGCTAGTGGTATTTCGTCTGTCAGCTGGGCTGAGTGGTTTGGTCGCAAATGTTTCGCCACCAGTCGAGGTATCAACATCCGTAAAGTATGAGCTACCGGCGTTGATCTCAATATCACCTTCAAGATTACCCTTCATGGGAACCTAACGGTCGAGCGCGAAACTGACCACCACTTTGTACTATAGTCACCGAAGCCAGCCCACAGTATTATGTTGACATACGTAAGCACTTTCAAGGCTGACTGGAGTTCTGCGATCGTCTTCCACAAAGGATATTCTGGTTTTACCGGTTTCGAACTACAGGTGACTGTCGGCGAGCAGTGCTTTCAAAATTCACCTAAATGTACTATAATCCACTATGATCCACTAAAAACCCACGTAATCGATCCGGATTGTAAAACCGATAGAGGGTTTCAATTGAAAAGTGGAGTCAAATAAACGAGTCATCTATCAATACTCGGTTTCTCAATCCAACTTCCTGTGTTAGGTTGCTAGCTATTTTTGCAAATTAATTGTGGCATTGTCTGTTGCTAGTTCGCACTGCATCCACAACGTTTCAGTGGTCTCTGGTGAATACTCAGCCTGCCACATCGAGCAGTCCGCGTTGCCCATAATTAAGCAATTATAAATGCCAACGGGTATGCTGAGTCTCTGCTGCTGCTTCTCGTATGCATGCTGCCTTGACTGCGAAACATGCTTGTCAAAACAGCCTTTATTCCACAGTAAAAGGAACTTGCATAAATAGCTCAGGCGGGTGGACCGAAAATGGGGTGAAATACTCAGGTGTGATTCTTGTCGTGATTCACCTCACGCACTTGCAAGTACGTACTCTTAGTTCCACTGGATTTTATCTGCATGACCCGTCAGGAGGAATCCATCTGTCAAACAAGGCGAGGTCAAAATGGCCGTATGTGAGGACAACCAGCCGCACACAAGCGTCCTGCAGGTCAACATGGAGCAACAACATGGCAGCATTGGTGTGTGCTATAGTCCCTTGTTAGAATGGCGGCTGAGCGATCTGCAAGAGAATATTCGTCCTCAGAACACGGTTACACACGATTCTATTGCGAACCACTCGCTTGACGCATCTCCAGTGATAAACTACCGATAAACCTTAACTTACTTAGGAAGTGCTGATGCCAACGTGATGCCATTAGGTAAAATGACCGGAGATTATTTAGTGTCAACATTACATAGATCCCTATATGATATGATTCCTATATCGTTCTAGGATTGCTAATGTCCAGGAGCCTAGGGTCACCCAGAGTCAAAATATGCTCTCATCGAATGCACGAAATACGTGATCTACGTAGTCCCGTAAGTGCACCACGTTGCCTATCGCTTCCGATTTCAGCAGTAGTGGTTCACCGTGCTCTACATAAAGCTCTGGGCACTGTACCAACAACTCAAGACATTTGTGAGTTGATTTGATCGTTGCCATCTTCCACTCGGTAAATCTGGAAAATGCATCCAGAGGTGCTGTCGATAGTGTTGCGAGATGGAAAAGAGTGAGTTGATGCGGAGCATCTGGTGTCGGAGTTTTGTGTACGTCCAGCCGCTGTAAAAGAGCCAATGTCTCTTGTTCACTGCGGGCCCGAGACCCGGCCGCTACGAGCCGAGGACGTCAAACGGATTGTGTGTATTGCTGTCTTCGGAGCATTACCAGGGTCTCGTTGGAACAACGGATCAGTAATTCGTAGGTCGAGTGGTTTTCGGAAGAGATAGCTCGTTCACGATAAACGAACTGACCATACTCCATAGGTTGTGCTGGCTTGGCTACGTGCTGCCACGTACGGCAGTCAACCGACTTCCTCGGATGGTCAAACAATGACTTGGCAGCAAAGTATGGAAGGGATTACCAGCAAACTCAGATGCGCCGGTCACTGACGTCTCCCTGGATCGGGACACCGAGACAGGACACGTCGATGGTTAGAGACATTGTCAGGTGGCCCATTCGTGCCCTCAAGGGCGCCCGTGCATCCAGGCTATTTCCTTCAATGCAAAGCTCCCATCACAATCTTCCCAAGTAAAGACCCACTGACACCTCTTCATTGTCGCACCTATTATGAGCGAATGTGAATTCATTATCATAGCTCCGTCTAAAGCACGTTAACTTACAGCACGAAATCTCCATTAAAAGTCCCCAAATATCTTGAAAATATCAAAATTTTATCGTTTGGATCCTATGCTGACTGGGGCCCCATTCACGAGGTAGATTCAGTTGCCCGAACTAATCGGATTGTTCGATTGTTAGAAAGTAAACCGTAATTCCACATATAAATCCAGGTCCTGTAACAAACCGGAAAGATGAAGGTGGAAGTAGCACATATGAGTTCGAATAACTTACCGGTTGAACACTCAGTGTTGACGTCAAAGACAGCTGGAGTGCGATTACGTAAAATGTATCTGTTGGTGAAGTGAGAAGATAAGGCGTATGAGACACTACTGCCTGAGGTAGATCATCATCATCATCATCAAAGACAGCAGCGGATGAGACTGCCTGAGGTAGATCATCATCATCATCATCAAAGACAGCAACATCAGTGTTGGCACTGATGCTTCACCGCCGTACAACCCAACCATTGTACGAGGGCTGGGATACTACCAAGGCGCTCACACCTAGACAGGAGGACGATTACGGTCCTCAACCAAAGCCTCTGGCTGAAAAGCCTAACCGCAAGGCAGCGGTTTTGGGCTGGAAATGCAAGTACATTAACATTTTTACGGAATATGTCGCCATACATGTTCCAACTCCCAACCTGGAGGGCCAGACCTCTACCCATGGACCAACCTGGTATGAGGAACTCTGTGGATGTCACGCGGACACCCCCCAGTATAGTTCAGTGGGTCGACG
>NW_008751769.1:414928-486682 GCF_000715545.1 Opisthorchis viverrini | reverse complement strand
GAAATGCAAGTACATTACCATTTTTTTACGGAACACGTCGCCATACATGTTCCAACCCCCAACCTGGAGGGCCAGGAGACTGTGTTCGTCGGACCTCTACCCATGGACCAACCTGGTATGAGAGACTCTGTGAGCATCGTGCGGACACTCCCCAGTATACCTCAATGGGTCGCCGAGGTACACAAACCGCCACACCACGGTAAGGTCCAGTCTGTTCGTGACGGGGTAGATGCATCAGATGGTACTACGAATAGCAGGACAGATCGTTATGCAGTTAATTGCGCGACCAACTGTTAGTAATTACCAGTGAAACTGTCCAACCCAGGCATTACATCGTCGAATGCTATGACCTAAACACTGAAACGAAAGTCAATTCCGAAAAATATTATGGACGAAATTAAGTGGAGGCTTCAGTTCTATCAAAAATTAGGGAACAGAAAGTGAAATCTGCGGACACGGGTAAGGCATTTGTAGTGAATGCTGAAGCCTATGTGTGATAACAATCATGGAAAAGAGTCATAGTAAGAAGAAGGATGAAGATTTACTGCAAAACTTCCTATTTCCTAGAAAGGTAGTTCAATAGATTCCGAAAACTGACATCAACACATTTGGTAACCATGTTGCAGAAAGATGTCATGGAAAGGATTGGTCTAGCATTCTCACTTAACGCAAAATCACGATACAACGATAGACTTGAGATGAACAGTCACGACACCATGTAGACTTCGCCGAGGAAGCTCTACTTACTCCCCACCCCCCACCCCCGCGGAGGAGAGGGTATTCCCACCAGATTGGAAGAATGAAAGCGGATACCCGTCGCAATACCCTAACTGACAATCTAGGGTAGATAGACCCAGAAGGGAGGATAATAACTGGACCCAGTGGATTGAGCGGAGAACATTACTCTGGGACTTCAATGACCATGATAACCGGGATGCCCAGTCATTCTCTGCCTGTTCCTTGATGCTTTCCATATGGCATTTTGGTGCGCAAAAGTTAGTGGTGTACTCTCAAACACAGGTCCGGTGGCCCTAGAGATGCAACCAGTAAAGTAACCATTGAAGCTTCAGCGAAATTGTCTATTCTAACAAATCTCGTTCGCGCTACGGCTTCCCCGGAAAGAGACGTTTCTGTGCTGGTCTAGTGGTTTAAGTGACCAGAATGCAGGACAGGATCCCCGACATAGAAAATAGAAGTTTTACAACTAATATGACTGCATTTTCTTACTGACTGTATCACAGCGGGCAAGCCAACAATTCAGGCACCCACAGCACTGTTTGCACGAGCAGCCGAACGAATAATCCAGCCATCAGAAGCGTTTTCAAAACTCACAGTGGTTCATTTTGGAAGCAAGACGCTCAATCCACTTACCAACTTGGTATGAGGAACTCTGTGAGTTTCAACGTTAAACCCTGCAGTATAACTCATTGGTTCACAGAGGTGCACAAACGCTACGTCGCGATAAGGTTCAGTTTCTTTTAGCGGGTTTACCCAGAAAAGCAACAGAGGCGCGCCTCACCAATGCGTTGGTGATATCGTTCTGTTGGGCGACAAATTGTGAGAACTTTGACGCATTCTAGACAATCTGGCTCACTATGCGGCACTTGTAGGGAGAGAAATGAATAATATGAAGAATAAACATCTGTGTCTGAAGGACCTATCAACATGCACTGTGAAGGGACATAATCAACAGGCGAGAGGAAGAAGGACAACGTCGGATGAACAGTGCCAAAAAAGCTTTCGTACAGGTGTACAAAGCATTGTCGAGAGAGTCGAACCTTCAGCGAGGTCTTCCATCCGGTCCAAATCTACGCCTATGGAAGTTGGCCTCTACAGACAGAGGATACTCGGCATCCAGAAATTTGTTCAGTATTGGTGCCTCCAACGAATACTAAACGTTCGTTACCAGCAAACCCGAAATTGCTATCACGACCACTTAATACAAGTTCCTTAATCACGAAGTCTACAGCGGTTTGGGTAACGATTAGGCACCAGCAGAGTTGAAATTCCCAGAAATTCTTGGCCCAGTTACATACCGCGTGTGGAATTGTCGTCCCGGAGGACAATTAAAAACGTGGTTTAGTACAATAAAAAATATCGAGAAATTTAGGATGTGAACTCATCCTGACTTAGGTGATGTTCCCTTAGAAGTAATTGAAAGTAGTCTCACAAGCATGAGGCAGGCCTGATCCAAAAGTTAGTTTGTAGACAGAAAATGAGAAACCAGCTTCAACTATAATATGAGACCACTATGAACCACTCCACATACCTTCCGGGACAACTGTTTACCGGAGAAATCAAGCCAACTGAAAGTAGGCGGTCCACGAGCGTCCCAATGGGGGTCACGTTGCAGTTCTATCAAAAGGTACAAGAAACACAAAAACGAGTGAGAAGTAGGCAAACAAATGTTAAACACTAAACAATGACACATTGGGGTCAGCAATGGTGCTTCAGTATCATACAGCCAGGAATGCTGATATCCTTGAACACATTCCTTCACCTTTCATCACCTTCCATTTTGATTTTCGGAAAGGTCACTGTTCGACTCTACGATTACCGCTAACCGTCTGTTTCCTGATTTGTTCAACTATTGTGCGGAACATGAAGGAGGTCGGGGTGTTAACAGTGACGTTTCCTTTTAACGGCTCAAACCCTTGAAACATCACGGAGTGGACCGTTTTCTTGGCGTGCGACGTATTGTCACCAACTGATTTCGCCTTGTTGCTACCATGTCTAATCAAACCTTGTGGGGTGTTTCTTCCCTGACAACGCACACACCAGAATTGGTCACATCTGAGTATCAACTAAGACTATCACATCTATCAATTTAGTGACAGACGAAGCACAAAGTTTCCGCTGAGAGTTTTCACCACATCATCAATATTTCCACTTACTTGATTTAGGAGTCAATATTCCATGCAACCGCATTTTTAGAAAAAAAAGCAAAATACCGTTTACCGGCGGAAGGAATCTATTTCGCTCAGATTCCAGTAGGCCGTCTTCAACTAACTGTAGAACTGACCCATAAGTTATTGCATCAGAAAAGCCTAGGAGAAATTGGTGGGCAAGGTTTCACCTTCGACACAGAAGTTCGCGCGTTAACAAGTTGACATGCATACACACACANGCTGAGAGTTTTCACCACATCATCAATATTTCCACTTACTTGATTTAGGAGTCAATATTCCATGCAACCGCATTTTTAGAAAAAAAAGCAAAATACCGTTTACCGGCGGAAGGAATCTATTTCGCTCAGATTCCAGTAGGCCGTCTTCAACTAACTGTAGAACTGACCCATAAGTTATTGCATCAGAAAAGCCTAGGAGAAATTGGTGGGCAAGGTTTCACCTTCGACACAGAAGTTCGCGCGTTAACAAGTTGACATGCATACACAGAGCGGTTCTGGATAAGTCAGTTGAGAGTTTGCGAGTGTAATAAGGAGTTAGTAGGAATCACCGACAGAAACTAGTTGAACCTGAAGCCCAAAGCATGTAAGCTCCTCCCCTTCCTTGCAAAGCTCCACACACAGCAACAAACTTTACAACTGAAACCACGGAATAAATTAACAACTAGTGTTCTAAACCGTAAGAACAAGGCCGGAAAATCCTACCCAAATCGATGTTAATTCCATCACCTAATCCGAAGGTTGTAAGGCATAGTCACTCATTCAACTGCCTTAAAAATCGAACACACTGGTAGATTGTTCACTGGCCTGAAGAGGCGTTTGTATCAGAAGTGAAACGTGCCGCGGTAATAAACCGAGACTGTTCAACAAGCTCTGCCGAAAAGCTTTAATTTTATCCAAAGTTTAGACCGACATATGTCTATACCTTCCAAACAATCTCAACGAATCACCAGCAAGAGATCTAAGAAGTTCGCTTATTCTTTCAGATGAATCAGTATCATTGAAAAGATAATGAAGGTAAAGTTAGTAGAACTGGTTATATGGGTGATCCAACGAACGAAACAATGGCCGAAATTTTAGCTTATCGGAAAAGCAAACAACTTTAAATGATAACAGTTCCAACCAGCAAAGAGACGAGTTGGTCAGTTCTTCACGATAGATACCACCGAAGCAAAACTAGTGTTCGTTTAACACTTACCTGACCAGGGCTTCGAAGGCATGAGGCGAGCTCCTGTAGACTACATCCCATCGGATTGTTGGAACTACGAAAAAGGTCCAGCAGCTGTTGTTCAGCTGTTGTTAACGCAGATGAAGTATCCTCAAACTGCCGAACTTGCGAAGTACTCAGAGAGGTATCTGTTGAAACGATGTGCTGATCTGACATAGTGACCTACAAACGAAATAGGTACTGTGGATAACCGCATACAAGCGCATACGAGGAAACGCTAGGTGATGAATCATTACTAGGCAAAGCCACTTGGCTTAACCAGAAAAAGTTGGAATGGCAAACATAGATGAACTGGCAGTGATGCTATGAACACAAGTGTATGCTAATGAGGTAACAACCATCACCTAGTTGGTCAACAAGGAGTTGGAGGTTGGACGCGCGGCTATTGGTCGTGAGTCTACAGACCGGAAATATCATATCGGTGTGGTTAGGACGAAACAACAGAGCTGAGAAATCGGATGTCACAAGTAAGTGCTACGATTATTGGTCTTCTTTCACTATTTTGCAAACACAAACGTTGGTTTTGAGGGAAGCAAGTAAGGTAATGAGTGAATAATGTCAAGAGTGGAATTTTTATATCGCCTGTGTTATGAACTCGTAAACCCGAGAGTTGTAGATGCCAGGCAAAATACCAAACTTGGAGATACGAGAATAAGAAACTAAGTCGTTGTCGTGTGACACTCCTGAACTCAGGACAACTGACAAATTATTCGATACTCCTGAGAACCTATTTGTTTTAACTTTAGATAGGCATGAGCAAAATGAATCCCGACGGTTCACTGGCAGTTATAAGCCCAAACGTGATCATTCGCCTAACAATTCTATAGCATAAAGTGAATCGAACTCATTGTCAATAAAACACGGCCTGTTCGTAACGACCAAAAAAGATTATTAACCCAGTTAACAGTGATTACTTAACTAATGTTGTTAGACTGCATGAACCTCGGAGAATTTTTTAGATTGGCAACGATTACTCTGTTTGTAGCCACGTCTATAGCCATTATCAGATAGGTTCACAAACTTAGGTGATCCCGATCAACATAGCTGTCTTGGTTATTAAATGGCAAGCAACGGTGAACAACATTTTACTTCAACATGATACACTGGGAGGATCACATTAACCAGAAACCGACATTTCGCTTGTGTCAAGATTATGTCTAAATCGTATCTTAGGTAACTCGTTCACAGTGAAAGGCAATGAGTACACTCCTGATCGGTTCAGAGCATAAATTCACCTTGAAAGATCACCACAGGATGGACTGAAGAGATAATATAGGTACACACAAACAAACATCGGAAACCTGAGATTAAATGCATTTTTAATGAGTAGTCAACTGTCCCGTATTTGGTGGCTCTTTGTCTAACCAGCCGCCGTCTTATTCAGACAACCTGGCTGCTGCGAAATGGTCAGATTATTTTCATCTAAATATTTTTCATACCGACACGGAAGACGTGCCCCATGTGAATGTCACTTTCGGAATCCATGTGTTCTTTAATGCGTTTGCTTCAGCTCAAGTTTTGATGGAAGCTGTCGCTTGTAATATATGTGTTCGCTTGGAACAGTGGTAGTACAAACTAGAACAATAACAAAACTACGCTATCCTCTATTTACTGATGCGAAATAGCCCAACAGCGAACTACGGTCCGCTTCCACCGAACAGAATGTGAAAAAAACTACATTTAGTACAATCATCGAATTTATCTAACACTACGTCCTCTCTTTTCAACTAGGTGTTCGAGACACTAGAGTATGGAAGCCACCCAAGACCAGACGGAGCGACTCGAAACACTACCTACTTATCAAAACCATTTGTTCGTTTTTATGATTGTGGGGCTTATCACTCTGTTACCCTTGACCATACTAACGGCAGTGATGACCATCCGTACCGGAATACCAAAACTGTGTCGTTTCATTTGTTTGTGTGCCACAATGGCACTGGCTGCTGGAGTGACGGCGATGCTACTTCTTTATTTTGCGCTTGGGCCGAATGACTTACAATTGGCACGCGGTGACCAGATAATGATTGGAGAACCGGGTGATGGGTACCTCATAGGAGCAAACCAACTTCGTTCGCTGGCTTGTAACAGACTCACTATACAAACGACTGGACTAGGGGTGATTGCATGGGCGGTCAGTGTGTCGCTCAATCTCGGCCAGATGCAAAATTACAGTCTAACATTACATAACTGGACTTTACCTGCACACGTTAGATTAAGACTAAAACGGGGAGATCGAATGGGTATTCGAAACTATACAGCGCCTATCCGGGCTGTGATTTTGCAAGGTGAGAGTGCATGGAACAAGTGGATTATATCAGAAACACATAAGTTCGGATATGAAAAGTGTTGTGCGTGGAAAGAACTAGACACCTACTCTAAGGATTACGGAACCGTCGAAGCGAACGAGGATGAAATATATACTGTTATTATTCGTCAGGCAGACAGTTCATATAAAATTCCGGGACCTCAAGTAATGAGTGAAAGTTACACAGGAGCTATTGATTTACAGCGAGTCAGATGGGCCCCCACCCCATGCGACCCAACTATATGTGATGGAACAAGTAGAATATGTGAAACTGACAACACACCAAAGAGATATGTGATTGACTACGCAGTAGAAACTATGACTGCTCCACCCTACGATAGTGTGCACGTCCGAGTGCTCTGCCATCCGCGGCACTGGGCCCTCGGTTTGATATTCAGCGTCATACCCATATTGGTCGCTACCTTGACACTGATCGTGTGGCGAACTCGAAGGAATGCTAAACAACTGAAATTCCTGGACACTGTTCTTGAAAGGACTATTCCAGCAACACATACACACGGTCAGCAGCAACACGTCGATTATCAGGACCGCAATAACCCAGCATTTGAGTTGGATATTGTGTGAGGCTTACCTGTGCCACAGTCACTTTCACAGCCTTGGACGGTGATTTTGAACATTCCTTGTTCCCATAACACAGAGCGTCGGCCGGTGGCATTCCAAGTTCCTCCGCATAGCTAGACAGTTTGTCGTCCAAAAAGTCACACAACCTTGGACCGAACCCCTCCAATATTCTGCACTCCTTACCGCTTCTGAGCATTAACGGATACTTTATTAGAGAGGAGAGAGCCTGCGTCCGGTATGTCAGGCACAAAAATGGAGCCTGCCTTTTTGTACGTATGATATGACTTCAATTCCTTCGTGAAAGCTTCATTCATCGCCTTTGTGAGCCAGTATTCAAACAAAGCATTGTTCCGCGTTATTCTTTTCTTATTTGATTTTGCTGTAGAAGTAATGGGCATCCTGATAATCTATTTAGTATTTGCGAAAGTTAGGACTTTCGATTACTGAAAGAGAGAGAGAATTTGTATTGGAAATTCAACCAAACGTCAGATTTCAGACCATCATGGTTGTGCTGCGTTCGCAAAACCAGACGGAATACCAATGGACTTAAATGGTTCGATATGAAAAAGTACAATTTCAGTGTTGGACTGAACAGTTTTCCCTTACGAATTGATTATGACATTCAGCTCAAGCGTCTTTAATTATTCAACCACGATGGCCTGTAAACATGGGTACCGTAGTCCTGGAAAAGGTACTGTATAATGAAGTTTCCAAAACATAGTAGACAGCAAGCCGTTATTACCCGAGAGGCTTGCTGATTTAAAACGATGAGACTCAAGATCGTATATCTGTTAATCTGTTTTTTTTTAAAAAAATTCTTCAAAATAGTCGTGCCCAAATAGTTTAAGATTGAGATTTACTTAAAATGTTAGAACCCATCTAGTTGCTAGACAACCACAAACATTTCCTGGCATTTTCCAATACAATCACGATAAGAATATTCGTAACAAGTTCTGTTAACAAGACGCCTTCCCGTCGTCGGATTGAGACGCCACGCTAAGTTACTCTCCTTGACTTTCTAGAAGATAAATTAGAAAGAAGGGATATGACTAAGGCTATGCAGAAGCTGAAGGAAAGGCTTCGACGTGATCGTACGCAAAAGTTGAGCTTGCATGAACATGAGTCAAATGCCGATTGTCGGAGTAACAGGTGGTACAAGGAGTAGCTCATCGGACAATCCTAAACGAGAGATTCAGCTCGCTTCAGTTGAGTCTCCCGTCAAGAATTGATTCGTGTACAAATGAGTACTCGTCGAAAATCATCCCGAGAAGAGTGAAACTATTCGTAGGCTGTCGAAGGGCTTTCAGCAAACGTACGAGTGTTGCATTACGTCCAGCCAAGCAACTCTCCAGTGCTGAGTAAATGGTGAAAGAAGCCATCAATAAGTTTACTTGTTCTGAACAAAAGCGAAGTGCAACGATACCATGTTATTTAATGAAAATCATTCGCCGAAGCGATGATCACCGGCACAGCTGAAGGGAGGGAGACAAGATAGATCATTTGCACATTCACATTTTGTAAATGGCACTACCTGCATCGACCGGATGCAGCATAGGAGACGTCACCATCATCAGTGTCAGCTGTAAGAACAGCGTATTTATCGTAGTGGTTGTAGCTGCCACTGTTTCGATCACCGATGATTTGGGGAGGTGGAGTAGATAGCTATGTATTGGATGCGGGAGCTGATAAATCGGTGCGTAAATACGGCTCTGTCAGTGGACTTTTAATTGGGTGGTTGGAAAAAGAGCTATGCATTGAAGGCGATAGTTCGGATTCATGAGCGACATTGAGAGCGCGACTAGGCCATGTCTGAAAATGTCTCCAATAACTAATGTGGCCCGTCTCGGGGTCCCCAACCAGGGAGACGGCAATGACGAGCTGGTAGTGGTTTTTATACTTCGCTGTCAATGTTTGACCACCTCTGGTCCTTCATGTGGTTGTGTGAAAATAAGGAATTCGGTCGACTGGCATATGCAGCATGTGGCCAAGCCAGATCAACCGATGCAGTGTGATCAGTTCATCTACCGAGGGTGAGTTATTTTTTCCGAATACCATTCGACGTAATTCAGTATTGCTGATCCGGTGTTCCCACCGGACTCGGGCAGTGCTCCGAAGACATCGATGGTCAAACACTGAAAGTCTTTTGACGTCCTCATCGCGCAACAGCCATGTTTCTGATCCGTATAGTACTATAAAGCGCATCGCAGCATTGTAAACTAGACCCTTGACAGGGAAGCTGATGTCACGCATATGCCAAAGGTGACGCAGGTTTACAAAAGCTGCTCTGTCCTTCTGAATCCGGAGACCACCGGGACTGATACAGCTGCCCCGGTAAACAAATATGTCTACTACCTCAATCGGTTCATCCGCACGCAAAAGGTCCGGGTACGAGCCCACCTAGCCTTGCAGTAGCACTCTACACTTTGCAGATGCGAAGTGCATGCCAAACCGTTAGACGGAATTATTACGATTATTTACTATTGTTTGAAGAGCTGTCGTCTGCGTACTCGATATCTGTGAGCAAACGCCCAGGGAGCACTTCGACTCCACAGGCATTAGAGGCTGGTAGTGAGTCTTCCATGACCGTATCAATGACGAAATTGAAGAGAAAAAGGTGGAAGAGGACAGTCCTATCTGACATTAGCTAATGTGCTGAACTCAGGCGAAAGCTTCCAACAAACCTTTACACCATCGCGGGAGTTGGCGCACAGCGCCTTAAGGAGGATCACGAATTTATGGAGGACACCTTTGCTCCGAAGACACTGCCATAGTGATTGGCGGTCCACAGAATCAAAGGCAGCTTTCAGATCAAGAAAGCACTGTTGGTTGCTGGAGGGAGAAATGTGAAAGGGCTGGGTCCATCCTTGGCGTTCTGAGATGCATAACAACACTCGGGTCTTGTATACGTGTTTCGGAGACACAGCATAAGTCAATTTTAGGGAGTGTAAGGTTTCAGCAAGCATTGCCTGTTTACTAATTTGACGTAGATTACGGACGTTAAAAGCTCCTATATAGAAAGGATCTCGTGAATTTAGGAGGGTTATTTTGTTTATTACTAGTAGGCAGCGAGGAACATAAGGCCCTTCGGTCAATAACTGACAGTCAAGTGACCCAGTGACGTTAGATTGTGTGGTGGGAGGGGGTTGGAGAGGGACATCGGTGGACACCGAACTTTCCGGTTGCCCAGGCCGAGGAAGGTTTGGTTGATGTTTCCAACCTTGAGTCTTTGACTCAAACATCTGACCCACAAGGCAGTTGGACGATGTAGGGTTTTGTTCGGGGACCCCGCCCCTAGCCTCTGACTCATGAGGCAGCGAACAGTAGGGTTTTCTTAGGGGACACTTCCCGGTGCTGTTGACTCAATGGTCTGACCTGCTCGGCTGCAGAGGGTTGGCCTAACCCGAGGACGCAGGGAATAAGGCATTATTGCCTCATGCCTGATGCGGCTGCGCACAAAAGGTGCCTTTTGAGCAACACCAGACTCTTTGGTTTTAAAAGTATTTCGACCGTATTAAATAATGCGCCGGTGGTCACGGTCAACCGTTGGCGACTGAAGTGTGTGGCTTTGAGGGCCGATCTTTTCTAGCCCATCCTTCCTCGGGGGAAGGTAGCATCGCCGCTTCCATAAATATGGACATGTCGGTCACCTGGGGGAAACATTTTACCACCTCCACAATCCTGTCGTAGATGACAGTACGACTTCACATCCAGACCGCCTCGTAGCACGATTAGTTGTAGTATGGAGTCTCGGCGCTCTTGGTCTGATTGCTCCCCTCTGGCGTTCCTGGCACGGTTTCAGCTTGTGGAACGACGTTCCAGCTAGCGTAACCCGCAGGATCATTGCAGTACTTAAGCCCGAGCACCACGTCAAGGTGGCAGCTTTAGGTCGGGCAGCATAGGACATTCAAGAATTCTTTATTTCAAGATAAGGTACCGATCATGTATGAGTGTGAGACGTGGCCTCAACAGATGGTTTCTCCAGCTCGTCGAAAACCAGTCTACCAGTTGAATGGCTTGTGCAGCCCTGCGCCAACCCTCAACCCAACAACCAGGGAAAGAATTTGTGGCTATAGAGCAAGAAGTCTAATGAATAAAGTATCATAGGCGGCGGTGGCCTCACCATGCAGTGCGCACTCCGAAGAATCGTTGACTGAAAGAAAATTTGTGAACAATGTGGAGCTTGTCCCTCACGAGTATGTCTCTCCCGATCACCAACCAAACTGCAGAAAATGCACCTTGGGTATGGCCGTTACTGGGCTGACGCCACGGCGGTTTTCGCACGACCTTCTTGGGCTCCGTTTTCCGAAGAATTGGATCACGGTCGAAGAGCCCCATTCCAAAGATATTCTGTCATCGCGCAAAACCTTCCAAAGTAGGGTTGTCAGATGGCTCACCAGGACTTTAACAACTTTGAACAGTGTGGGGTGCAAAACTTTACGCCGAATGCCCTGTCTCGTTGGATAGATGAGATTTCGATCCGGACTTCTGCTATCAACGGCGGCCTGGTGTCGACCTTCTAATCAAATTTGTTAGGTTCTCCCAAAAGTTATATTGAAGGATTTTAGCTAAAGTTCTCCTTAAGGCGTTCAGCCCTCTCTCATGACGAAGCGAACAGTAGGGTTTTCTTAGGGGACACTTCCCGGTGCTGTTGACTCAATGGTCTGACCTGCTCGGCTGCAGAGGGTTGGCCTAACCCGAGGACGCAGGGAATAAGGCATTATTGCCTCATGCCTGATGCGGCTGCGCACAAAAGGTGCCTTTTGAGCAACACCAGACTCTTTGGTTTTAAAAGTATTTCGACCGTATTAAATAATGCGCCGGTGGTCACGGTCAACCGTTGGCGACTGAAGTGTGTGGCTTTGAGGGCCGATCTTTTCTAGCCCATCCTTCCTCGGGGGAAGGTAGCATCGCCGCTTCCATAAATATGGACATGTCGGTCACCTGGGGGAAACATTTTACCACCTCCACAATCCTGTCGTAGATGACAGTACGACTTCACATCCAGACCGCCTCGTAGCACGATTAGTTGTAGTATGGAGTCTCGGCGCTCTTGGTCTGATTGCTCCCCTCTGGCGTTCCTGGCACGGTTTCAGCTTGTGGAACGACGTTCCAGCTAGCGTAACCCGCAGGATCATTGCAGTACTTAAGCCCGAGCACCACGTCAAGGTGGCAGCTTTAGGTCGGGCAGCATAGGACATTCAAGAATTCTTTATTTCAAGATAAGGTACCGATCATGTATGAGTGTGAGACGTGGCCTCAACAGATGGTTTCTCGCAGTACTTAAGAGCACCACGTCAAGGTGGCAGCTTTAGGTCGGGCAGCATAGGACATTCAAGAATTCTTTATTTCAAGATAAGGTACCGATCATGTATGAGTGTGAGACGTGGCCTCAACAGATGGTTTCTCCAGCTCGTCGAAAACCAGTCTACCAGTTGAATGGCTTGTGCAGCCCTGCGCCAACCCTCAACCCAACAACCAGGGAAAGAATTTGTGGCTATAGAGCAAGAAGTCTAATGAATAAAGTATCATAGGCGGCGGTGGCCTCACCATGCAGTGCGCACTCCGAAGAATCGTTGACTGAAAGAAAATTTGTGAACAATGTGGAGCTTGTCCCTCACGAGTATGTCTCTCCCGATCACCAACCAAACTGCAGAAAATGCACCTTGGGTATGGCCGTTACTGGGCTGACGCCACGGCGGTTTTCGCACGACCTTCTTGGGCTCCGTTTTCCGAAGAATTGGATCACGGTCGAAGAGCCCCATTCCAAAGATATTCTGTCATCGCGCAAAACCTTCCAAAGTAGGGTTGTCAGATGGCTCACCAGGACTTTAACAACTTTGAACAGTGTGGGGTGCAAAACTTTACGCCGAATGCCCTGTCTCGTTGGATAGATGAGATTTCGATCCGGACTTCTGCTATCAACGGCGGCCTGGTGTCGACCTTCTAATCAAATTTGTTAGGTTCTCCCAAAAGTTATATTGAAGGATTTTAGCTAAAGTTCTCCTTAAGGCGTTCAGCCCTCTCTCATGACGATGATCTTGTGAACGAACCACCATTCCGTCCTAGTCACATATTGTCTCATTGACATCTGTCTTATTCTGACCGGATGATCGAGTCAGCACAAACACGGCGCTGCTCTTGCCTGCACCAAAAGCCTTCTAATACATGATTAATAACTGTTCAGCTGCAGCACCATATCATTGCCTAGCTGCCATGACACGCGAAGTAGGCACGAGGACCGATATGTTGCCAGGTTGTCCAAGCCTAGACAGAAGTAGTGGAGATGCGTAGGATGAGTTCGAATCACGAATCTACTGGTCGGTAAGTTCACACCTTAACCAGTGAGCTACCTCAAACTCGAGCTTTCTGCATCCCCTGGGCCTCCGTAATCCACCAGTCTTCCCTGTCATTGTCAGGCTCTTGGTTATCCAGCGTTTGAGAAATCTGCTTGAGCCATCAGAGTCGCTAGCGTGGCTTTTCGTGAAGCAACGAGATCTCATCTCGACGACATCCAGTGCTCATTTAGTCTAGTCGGAAAGCTTGGGCATGCAGTTCTGAAAGCTGACAGCATGGTTGCTTCAAATCGCTTCCACTCAACCTCCAAGCAATCTTCGTCATTAGCATGACTGTTTATTTCCAGTAGCTTTCCAGCCAGATCAGCCCGGTCTTTTGGGGCTACTGAACTTCGCCGAAACTGATGAACGTAAATAGTCTGCTTCAGTATATGTAATGCTGACGAAAAGCGAATAACTGGGGCTGAAAAATGGCACAGAGTCAAACTGTGCACTACAGAAGAAACGGCAATCTGTAATTGAGGTTCTCCAACACACGGTTCAACTGAGTCTATGACCGGCACGATGTTGGTGGCTTGTAGGTAGGGGCGAGATGGTCCAAGTGGTTAGAGAGCAAATTTACTGACAGGAAAGTTCGTGGTTCGAATCCGACCTCTGCCTCTCGACTTCCCCTGTCTAGGCTTGGGCAACCAGGCAGTATCCCTCGTGCCTCTTTCGGGTGGCGTGGCAGCTAGGCACCGGAAGGGTGCTACAGCTGAACGCTTCTTCTTTCTTCTGTAGGTAACTAGATGTGAGCGCATATCTTGAAAGTCCTTACTAGTGAGGAACAGACGATGTTCACAACGCAAATGAAGAAGTCGGTCCCCTTTATTCGTACGCTGAGCGCCAACTGCAAACCTAACATCTAGTTGTGCTCATTCCAGGATGAGTATACGGGTTCCTGTTGCTGACCGAAGCAGCCGCGACAGATCTCGGCAAGAGCCGTCCTTCTCAGATTCAGAAATGCGGTGTCAGGGTGCATCATCATCATCATCATCGACAGCATGACATCAGTGTTCAACACCGATGCTTCAATGCCGTAAAACCATGATTTATTTGAAAGCCTTATTGTAAAGAAAAGAGTGAAGGTGGACGGGGAAGGGACTTAGTGCTAGCTTACCACAATCATTCCGAGGTGCCTACACCTCCAGACATTCACTCAGGCAATCTGGATAGAAACTGACAACAAGAACGCCACTGACATCAGTTGACAGCCATATCCTGTAGTGTCTCCAACCAGGCACAGTGAGGACCACGTGGTTCCCACCCTGGAAGGCGAGTAGCACCGACAGCACCCAAGCGTTTCGTGATCTCCTTCATACTCCTCTGCCAGGTGATGGTTTGGCCACCTCTCCGTTTACGCCACTCTGAGTTGGGCATGGAAAACAGCACTCTCTTTGGCAAATGATGGTTCGGCATACGTAACGCGTGTCCCAACCAACGCAGCTTCTGGTGCTGGACACATTCTTCAATGGAAGTACCCGTTACACAACCGAAAACGCGCTTTCTAACTGCCTCATTACGGATTCGCCGACACCAACTCACACGAGCTATGGTTCTGAGACAACGATTGTCGAATCGATACGGTAATCGGTGTTTGTTCTTCATATCAGCATGCATCTATCCAGATTGCCTGAGTGAATGTCTGGAGGTGTAGGCACCTCGGAATGATTGTGGTAAGCTAGCACTAAGTCCCTTCCCCGTCCACCTTCACTCTTTTCTTTACAATAAGGCTTTCAAATAAATCATGGTTTTACGGCAATGAAGCATCGGTGTTGAACACTGATGTCATGCTGTCGATGATGATGATGATGATGATGATCGATTACCGCATCGATATTAACTGAACCAAAAAAACGTACAGCACAAAGGTGACTGCTTACTGAGATCCTGTAGGTAAAGCGCCTTTGGTTTCGGACCTGAGTGCGATTCTCACACCGTAGACACCACAAGTCATTGGGACCAACAAGTACCGAAGAGCGAAATGGGAACACCTGACCTCGTCCTATGTATCTTGAAGGGCCCAACCTGATAATACCCTGTGAAACCTTATAACCTGAGAGGGAGATGATTTTTGAAGTACTGACGGTCTTGTTATCGTCGAGTGTGATTCAATATCTCTTCGCAGCTTTTAAGAACGGTTAAAGATTGAGGTTGTGTTCCTCTTGGATACTTCCACAGCTAGGCAAATTTCCTATATAAGCACACGTGCTTTTCAGCTTTTCGGACAGAATAATACTGTTAATAGTTTGGTGAAAATATGCTACACCGTTTGTGACAACGAAGGGTATGCGACTGAACTGAAACAGTCCACCACATTCTTCGATTGCTTTAAAAGGTTTGTCCGATGCTGAAATCCGGACTTGATGGTAGGCACATAAGAGGTATAATGTACTGTAGACCTCGTAGTGCGAGATTTTCTCAACCATTTAGCCCAGACGTGGCAGAAGGTAGGCGCTTATATATATGTGAACCGGTTGACTGTTTTGTCGTAGTCGACAACCATCCGGCAGTTGTGATTGGTAACCAGAACTTGTGCTCTCGAGGGAGACGCTAACAACTATTATACCCTCTCGTAATAAGCGATCAACTTCGCCACGAATGAATTTTTCATTATGCTATGTTATGTTATGTTGTATGACTATGAGGCCTGACCTATTCGAGTACCGGAACTAAGACGTCTTCAGGTGTTCGACAATCGTTCTCTCAGAACCATAACTCGTGTGGGTTGGTGTCCGCGTATCCGTAACTAGCCAATTAGAAAGCGCGTTTTCGGTTGCGCAACGGGTACTACCATCGACGAATGTGTCCAACACCAGATGTATTGGTTGCGAACCAACCATCGTTTTCCAACTAACCATCGTTTTCCGAAGAGAGTGCTGTTTCCCATGCCCAGATCAGAGTGGCATAAGCAGAGAGGTGGCCAATCCTTGACTTGGCAGGTGTGTATGAAGAACATGCCGAAACGCTTGAGTGCTGTTGGTGCTACTCGCCTTCCAGGATGTGGATCTTTACTATGGCTGGTTGGAGGCACTACACGGTATGGCCGCCAACCGGTGTCAGTGGCGTTCTTCTTGTCAGTTCCTACCCAGAATGCTTGAGTGACTGTCTGGAGACGTAGGCACCTCGTAATGATTGTAGTAAGCTAGCACCAGACCCCTTACGCGCCCGCTTTCATTCCTTTTTTACAATGAGGCTTCTAAGCAAACCATGACTGTACTGTAGTGAAGCGTCGATGTTGAACGTGACGTCATACTGTCGAGGATGATGATGACGATACATTGAAGATAGGATGGCGGCGATTTAATGTAGTGAATGCCATTTTGTTTGCAAAACAGGGCTAACTCCGTCTAGGCAAATGCACTACCATTATATGAAATAAGTTTCTGGCGTACCGAAACTACTGCTGTTAGTGAGCCAGAAGATTATGGAGCGAGAAGTGATGTGATTCATCATGATTATCTCCGGTCATTTTTGTAAGCGTCGATCACAATAATGCTGATTAATAGCCGGTGCGGCGAAATCGACAAAATCGACGCGACCAAGGCTTATTTAGTGCAGGCCACTAAGCTAACTTGGTCTTTCCATTTACCTTTTTGACCACAACAATAGGAGCTGCCAAGGAAGGGTAGCTTACAGCTTGGATAACACCTGAAGTCTGGAGATGACCGAGTTCAGCGTCCGCAAATGCACGAGCTGCATAAGGTGCAGGACATCTTGATCAAAGGATAGGTTATCGAATTTGGCTTGTATAGTCTTAGTCTTCGGAACAATATCCAGGACCATCTTGATAAACATCAGAAAATTTGATTGAGTTGGGCGTGAGTTGTTAGAAAATGCTTGTGCGTGGGATACAAACCGTAAAGGGACACCAGAAAAATCTGGCTAATAAATCCTACCAAGACCATGCAAATTTAGAGCTGAACAATCTATGAGGTAGCAAGTGTCTTTAAGTCATAGTTGTGACTTGCTGAACGGCCGCGGAACTCTGTATGGATCCCTTGGCTTCCTGCTCCACCCACTATGGTATACCAGGAGGTACGGTAGCTTCAGACAGCCCTTTGTGGAGGCAACGGAAGATTATTACAACTGTATTTATGGGGTAATCACAGATTTCCCACAAGGTTGAGCAAGAATCAACGTAAGGGGGTGAGAAGAGTCGAGCTAAAGAGGCTCCACTTGGATTAGCTGGTATTCTAACCAATCAGGGCATGCCTTCGCTTGGTCCGCAGCTCGAACGCGACACATCCACACAAATCACGTTGTGTTCGATTACCAGGGGTGGATGGACCCCGTACAACAATACCCCACTGAAAGACACATCGAGTGGGCTCACCAGTAAGTGGTACGTTGTTGTTGGAGGCAGACTATGCACAATGTTTGGTTGATTCACGGATTCACGGATTGATAGACAGGATCGAGGCCTTTGCCCAAGTTTCCCGAGTCGGTTTTGTTCTTCTCGGTCAGTGGCTGTCGTTCACCTGAAAGCGAAAAAAGGGTGTACCACTGCTCTTTATGTTCTCAGCGAAAGGAAGTATGTTTGCCAGCGCGAGGATTCGCGTAAATAAATGTCTAGCAGTGCTTTAAACTGGGTTCTAGAAGGAGCGTGGACAACAGTCAGAGGAGGTGCATTCCACGCAGTCACTACCCGAAATGAGAAAATATTTTGTCTAGTGAATGTGTGTGCTCTGAGCTTGAAAATTTTCTTGCCATGTCACCCCGTGTGTTTGCTGGATCAACGGTGAAAGACCTGTTTGCCAAGCTTTGTTCAAACAGGGCGTAAGTAAGAATTAGGTCCCCTCGGAGGCGACGGTACTCCAGGGGAAAGAGATCAAGCATCGCGAGACGCGTTTCGTAGTCCACGGATTTGAGGCCGGCAACCATTCTAGTGGCGGCCCGCTGGACACGCTCAATGAGGGTGAGTCTGACGTAGGCCCCAAAGAGTATTTGGAAGTCCGTGCGAGTAATACGGGAGAAGGTGAGTCGGATCATCCGTAAAATGGCAAATGTCTTTTGGGTCGATATCTCATGGTGCAGTGAGAAGGGCAAGAATCTTTTTTGGCATCTACCCTCGTGATGTTTTCTAGTCCTTTCTCACCATGCATAACAAAGGCATTCCCTGAGTTTCCTCAAAACGACATATGGACGCACTTTTCGTCATTCCGAGGAAGGTGCCAGTCCAACGACCACTGCTTGGCAGGGTCACCATCCATTTGGAGGGCACTGGCATTTGAACTCCAGGATTTCAAGTCGTCCGCAAAAAGTAGACATGGACTCGCAAGAACATCTGGGAGGTCGTTGAACTAGATCAGAAACAGGTTCACGGAAAGTGTGATGAATTGTGCGCAGGAGGTTAAGTTCACTTTGAATGATACAGAGACGAAATTACATCGAAATCGCCTCCGTTGTGATGTGGAAGCTGTCTAAATGTACTCTTTTTGTAATCTGTCCATTGGGCGCTATGTAAGACACAATCCTTTGTAACGCATTTGAAACTCGAATGTATCTGCTTGCCCGTTTCCCATATGACCTTATACGTGCCCCTCCCTTTCTCTCTTCCCCCATTGCAGGTACCACGGACGAATCACCACGGGCCCTGGACAGGGAAGAGTACCCCGCTTGTACACCCCCCTAACTGACCTTCACCCGACCCTGTACACCCCCCGCTTTCGGTTTCGGTTTCGCTCAATACACGTGTCGTTACCACACTCCGGCCTTCTCCCTTGTTCCACCCGACCTGTGCGCATGTGTGCTGTGTATACTGTGTGGATTCATTAATACCAGTCCGTATATCTGCACATTTCAGAACTGACGTGTGCCGTCCTCTCGAACGTCGAATGCCGCTGACTTCCCGACATCCCACGCTACACCTTCCTTCTGGAGAATACGGCGCCATGTCTGGAATTGGTATTTTCTGAACGGGCGAAGGCGCATTAATGCCAGTCACCACAAGACGAGCATTGTGTTCGTGGGTTAACTGCGGGCTTTTGAAAATTGAAGCAGTGGGAAAACCTCAAGGAGGTAGACAAAGGACGCCGCACGAACCAGTGGAAAAGCGATCGTTGCGTCTAAGTTGGCCGCAAAAGAGGGAAAATCAAATCTCAATGAAATATCATAAAAGGTAGAATTGTTCATTGGGACATAACCGTCTTACCACGGCAAATGTGCATGAATTTACTGCATCGACCATGGCAAGTAGAACGGTGCAACTGACTTGGAGTCATAATGATAATAATGATAATAATGTTTATTCCCAACTTGAGGGTGGCATGCCGTCTGGCATGATCACGCGTTTACAGTCAGAATGGGGCATTACTGAGGGATTTGCGGGTAGTGTTGACTGCGCGAAAAGAGGACAATGTCACAAACAGTGGAAGGTATTTGATTAAATAATATTAATAATAATAATAATAATATGTTTCTCTTGCAACTTGTAGGGAACGATAGGCATGAGGTCCGAGTAATTCAGTGACTCAGTTGGCTGACATGAACTAAAACTGGAAATCCATTGCTGGTCACGAGTGACCTTGGGCGGTTGGGTAAATGGCCGGAGTCATAACAAGCAAAGGTGGAGGTGGAGATGGGATAATCCGAATTGGGAGAACACGGCAAGTTTAGTCTCAAAAATATGGTGCAATCGGAGAACAAGTAGACTCACTGGTTGCTCTGTTGTTGGGAAGTTAGGTGTAGGAGTTAGGTTTGAAGAGGACACAGAGGTGGTTGAATTTGAACGAGTAGTCCAATAGGTTGGAATGAATGGCATGGTGG
Organism: Opisthorchis viverrini; assembly: GCF_000715545.1. Taxonomy (NCBI): domain Eukaryota; kingdom Metazoa; phylum Platyhelminthes; class Trematoda; order Opisthorchiida; family Opisthorchiidae; genus Opisthorchis; species Opisthorchis viverrini. Next base: position 466,562 of record NW_008751769.1, on the reverse strand, counting down.
TCGATTGGGGTCAATGAAACGAGTAGGCAAGAGAGCACGGTTGAGGGGAGGAACGGAACAGTTGCGGGTGTGCTATCAAACTTAGTGTGACAGTGCCGTGCCATCATTGGCCTGACATGCTTCAGTTTTTGGACAGCCCCGTGACGGACGTCACATTTGAGATGATTCGTCTTGGGTATGTAGTTCAGTGAACAGCGCTATTCGTTTCAGCCTGGTCGAGGAAACAAGCTCGAACGAAGCCAGTATGGGACTGCAGGTTTTCTTGGTCCGCTTGGTGGTCCCGGAGTTGTAGATCATAGGCCAAGTGGAGTGGAGATCAGCTAACCAGGTCGTCCAACGCGGGCACTTCCGAAGTTTAAGGCTTGCGAAGGTGTGGGGATGGGAGGAGATTTGCAAAACATAGTGAGTTTGAGGGGATATGAAGTGGGATAATATGCATTTATATACATAGAAAGAAAAACTTGGCGTCTGATGCAACTAGGATGATGACAAGCGATTACATGGAGTAGGGAGTAGATAGATTTGTGCTTAGTAGGCTAGCGCCCAGGGGCTGGTTTCGCTGATATACGGTATTATACGGTGTTATTATACGGTATATTATATATATATATATGTATATACGGTACTATTATATGATAAGTGCCTGGCAGTGAGTTGCTAATGCAACGAACTACGAAGATGAACTGGTCTTTATTGCACAAGTTGCGCGGGAGTGGAGTTACGTTTAATCGGCACGTCCTGTGGAAGTGACTGTATTTACCACGAAGCTAACCGATGTCTGTTCCATAATAACCAGAGAAATAACAAAAACGGTAACGATAACAGTAATAATTTCTGATCCTCGTAGTTCCGAGGTCTGTTATGTGTCCGGAATCATACACCAGGCTATGGGTTTCTTCGCTAACATGATTGTGACCGTTTTTGAATCAAACCGATGGATCTAGCTAGTTGGTGCGCTTGAATCTGTGCTACCATGTGCTGGAAGTTTTTAGCGGATGGAAGAGTACGCCGGGCCGCTGATTATGGCATCACTCAAGCATCCTTCTTAATGGTCACCTGCAGCTGCTGATTAAAACTCTAAATCTTTGGTTAATCACTTCATTTTTGTAAAATGTTGACCAAGGATTTGTAATCACTGTAATCAGCAATGTGATGGTATACAAGGGGGTCGAAACATGAATTTGAGGTTCGAGTTTCTCAAGTTAGGAGCACTCAAAGGTTTCTAGATATGTGGCAAAGATATGAAACCGGTGATTATAGCCGCTGGCGATATCAGCCGTGATTGGGTTGGCGTCGAATAAGCGAGGTCTCGGATGCGGATTCAGGTATTCTTAGGCAAGTGAATTTTGACTTTTAGAATGCGCCCCAGGACGAACTAGAATAGAAGCCGAGTTGCCGACAATGAACGGTGCATTACTTTTCTAAGAACAAGAGTAGATTGGCTTAAATGTACGAGTGAATAGAATATGAGTTTACAGGACTATTACAATACTACGCAGGCAGCGGGAATGACAATGAAATGCTTGAATCTCGAGAAACTGAGTTCTAGTCAGTTCAGTCCTCAGAGTCACTGCGGGACAAGGGACTGGCCACCAAGACCAGGAGACAGCTTCGGGCCGGGAGTTGGTTAGCGACTTCACCGTCTTTTCCTACTCACCCTTTCGGTGCGCTAATACCGGGCATCGTCCTACCTTCAGGTTGCCGTTTCGCACCAGGGTCTTCTTAAAATACAGTTGGCCCTTTCAACGGAGAATTCGAATGGAAGTTTCGGCCCTTCATTCTACGTACATTCTACATTAGCAGCATTAAGTCTGCCGCAAAATGCAGTATTTGATTTATTTCACAGTCAGAATGATCGGTTGGCTACATACCCCAGTGGCGAATGGTGGGACATTCAGGACATGAAACAGGTTCTCTTCCGTGTATCGAAGGGTTGCCTGTTACCAAATGCCGAGCGGTGAAGAACTCCGGTTTGAACTGCACAGAATCAATCTTTTCTCGATTTCATATAAGTTTACCGGTAGCCAAACCTTAGTTAACACAGCAGACTTCGGATCAAGTATGGATTTTTTCGGACAGTATGACTATGGGAGAGGTAGAAACTTTACAACAAGCTTCCATAGAGTAAGACTTTCTTGTAGAATGCCATAAGTTGCAGGTCGTGTTCTGAAGTAAATCGGGGAAGCTCAGGTGAATTTGATAAAATGGGATCGAAGCATTCATTATTGCAACGCTGAAATACGTTAGTCGGAAACAGCGACCTGGTAACTTTTAAACATTAACTTTTCACCACAGCCGTGCAGATGTTTACTTATAACGAACCACATTCCATCGCTGTGTAGAGGTTTGTGCAGACCTCTGACCAACTCACATATACCCAACTGTCACAATGTTTTTCATACCGGGTCGGTTGGTAGAAATGGTTCCGACGATCACGGGCTCTTGGTCCTCCAGATTGAGGGCTAAAGATGACCCATCCCTCAAGAAGCTATACTAGAATGTTTCTATGCCCGAACCTACTCGCTGCCTTGCGATCAGGCTTTTAAACCTAAGGCTCTGGTTGAGGACCATAATCGTCCATCTGTCTAAGTGTGAGCACTCCGACAGTATCCAAGCAAGCGTACAGCGACGAAGGCCACAGCTAAAAATATTGTAAAATCATATCGGCAGCTGCGTGTTATCATCAGCCGGCTCTTGTCACTTGTACGCAGAATGACGGGTAACCCGAAACATGCTGCTGCTCAAGTCTCCTTTCTTACATTACAGCGTATCACCTCTTCCATTCCAAGCCAACCAGTGCTAGGTACATTCCTTGCAGACCGCAGCAAAATAATTGACTGCTTGGTTTGCCTTACATCACGCCTAGATGCAACTTATACTTGGTCATCCTCAGTAACAGTCCTAAGTAGGTTTAACTCAGATTTAAACACGAAAGCCGGTCTAGTGAGCTGACTTTATTGTTCACACACTGAAGCAAGCTGCATAACAAGTGACTCGGGCTTGTACGCCGGAATTATTTTGCGTTACTCTGTGCCATCTGTTAGAAAGAGAAATCCAGGACATGAGACCGAAAATGGACTGAATGTGCCCACTCTCACATCCGGCTGCGCACTTTTATCTCCTCATGATGCAAAGGCTGCTGCAGCTGGGTACGTTAGAAGGGATATTCTTTGGACCCATTAAAGCGAGCCGTAGGATAGCCCCTGATAGTCGTTCCCGTGTGGTTCATTTGACAACATTCGAGTAGTAAAGTGTAGAAAGGCACATCGTTCCATGTTCCATGCATCATCGTAAGTCCAAACACGGTGTAGCTCTGAATCTGCCAGGGTATTTCTGTGATTCATTAGATGCCCCATTACAGCGCATTAAAAGCTGACTTAAGGTTGCGGGTGCTGGTGACCACAGCGCTTAGGTAGGCAAACTTATCGCTCTCAGCGTCCAATTGCGTAAGCGCCTTGGGATGGCGTACAGCGAAAATCGCCTGCCAAACATGTGTGTGCTGATCAGGAACGGTTTCTCCTCAGCACATACACTCGTCTGACTATGTGGAGTACACCAAAGAGACTGAATCGCCATCAGTTTCTAGTGATGAGTGTTGATATTCGCCTGCTTGTGATGTAACCCAGCGGACATCCTCCAAGGATTGGATCTCTGACGACAGGCTTCAGTGGAGGTCCGAAGATAAATTTTCTTGGATGGTGAGCACGAGCCAAGCCAACGCAATATCGAACTCCGAGAAAACGAGGTGCTCTCACTGATCGCGAAGGTTACCGTGGAGGGTGGTAGGAGTGGGGAATGACGACAAATTTTAACCAATTAGTGGGTGGCATACCGGTTACAGCCAGGACGCAGCACGACTGGAGTAATTCGCAGGGATGGCATCATAGAACGACAACATCGTAGATGGTGGGCAAATCCCACTTGCACTTGGTCATGCCTAAAACGGTTTGGGAAGGGAAACAGTTTTCAGGAGTTCATTTTAATTTTTCCGGGGAACATATCAAGCCGGGAAACGGTCGGATCGTTAAATTTTGAAGGTAACAGGCAAAAGCAGAACGACAAGAAGGATAACGATAAATCTGTCTCGGTGAATGATGAGAAAACTTTAAATTGCGAAGAATGATGATCCGGAACATTGAAACATTGAGACTGTAGAGAAACACTAGTGTCACTGCTACAGTGGGGAGGGAGGTTGTGCTAACGCACAAGACAGAACGCAAAATGCACAGAAAGTGACTGAATGTGAGGAGCGTGGAATAAAAATCAACGAGATGTTTATATCCGAACAGAAGATTCGCGGGTTTAGAATGAACGGGCCCCAGGGGCGATTGTGGCAAAGATAAGAGATTGTTCGCGGTCGTAGGAACGGGCACGTGTGGGAGGGAACACCGCCATGAGTATAACGTGAACAGTTGTGGATATGGCAGTAGCAAGCCACTGAGATACATCAGTTTCTGGATAACATCTGAAGAACATCATATTTGAAGTGCTTGGGCTGGAATGTGTGACCGTGCGCAGCATGATTTTTAGAAAAGGGATTTGGTTTCAGGAATCCGCCGATGTAGAACAAAGCCACTGTAAAATTGCAGGTAGTTTTTGGTCCGGAAGTGGATCTCTGGACATGCCTGGTTAGTCAAGTATTAGCTTGCCAACCCTGGTTGACCAACTCTACGGTTTTTTCTGAGGAAGCTATACTGATTTCTCATGAACTCTACCGCCTTATCCAGAGTCAACAAGGCCCACCGCAGAGTCAGTGTTTGATGTGACAGCCCGGGGTCCGCCAAAATGAACCAGGCGCCGTCAATGATGAATGTTGTCGAGTCACTATCGGCTATCATACAACCAGGATTAAATTTCACGTGTGGCAACAAAGAATTCCCAGTCTGACTTTCTCGTAAACGTCGGCAATGCCCCCAAAGCACCCATGGTCAAGAACATGAAAACTCTTATTGTACTCAGCGCACGGCGCCCGGGTTTACCAGTTTTAAAGCAGCACTGGTCGCATTGCGAGATCTCTGCCGCTGTTGTTCGCCACTGGAGTAACTGCAATCTATGCGCCAGAACCGCTCAAGATGAAGAAAAGCAGAAACACTTTAGCGTTTGCCACAGCGGCCAAACGACTCACCCAGATAGGTAAATCTGTACGTTACCTCCATTGTTTCGATCTTACGGCCTGCGCTGGTGGCTGCCGATGGGCTCACATGAAGTCTTCATGATGGTGGTGGAAAAATTCATGAAAAAGACAGTTTCGTCACGTGTTTTCTCCCGCGCTGGATTTGATAGTATTCGCGAGACTACATGAAAGATAACTACGGCTTATTTGTCCCAGTGACCCCGAAATAGAGAAGCCCTTCGTGGCCTTCCCATGAAAATGTTTTCCATCGTCTCAGCAGGCTCCGCAGGACAAAGCCGAGGAATATATCACCGTCAGCAAAATTGTTTCCAAGATGGTCAGCAACGTCATCATTGATGCGAACCAATGTTTCCTCTTCACCGGTAGAGCCACTCCTTGAGAATTAGTGGGTTTATGAGCAGAAAAGTTTAACGGTGATCTAGACTACAGGCACAAATTCAACAATTTGGGATGGTCTTGTTGGTCCATTTAACACGTATGGCCGAAAAATAGCGAGGAAACGGTGAGCCAAGAGCATGTCATTGAACCGGAAAGGGCAGTGGAAGTAGCTGCATCGACATGTCTTCTTGGGTTTGTGGTCAGCCCCGCGAGCGAAAATCTTGGCAGTCATTTGAGGTTGCCATGAAAACTAGGCTCAAATATCGCAAGTTATCAAGGCCAGCATGGATCACGGATACTCCTGAGTCCATCGAGGGTGCGGAGTGGTTCATTGCCGTCACTCAAACAGCAATTAAACTTCCATGTTTATGTTGGGCCCCAAAATTGAAGTGCCAAAATATCCACCAGAGAACATCATTGTATGAGGTATATTACAACCCGAAATAACTGACAGGAAAGAACGGTCATAATTTCTAACTTCTGCAGTGAGGTGACACTGCCCGGTTTCAAAAACGGTAATCGATATTCAGGTAAAGATAGATGCGTGCAACTGACGCAAAGGGTGTGAGCCTAAGTAATTATGAAGGCAATGCATTGGCTAAATTGTGCGCAGCTAATATAGTTCAAAACAGGACGTAACAACATATATAACAAATGTGAAATGTCTGGTGGTGTTGCGTGTGTGCACGATGAAGTGCCACCCGAACGGTGCAGTTACAGTCCAACGAAAACCGTAGAGGCTTCGCAAAGCAAGTTGCTTCGGAGGAGTCACACCGCGTCCACAATTTTTGCTCCGCCAAGCGTGATGTTGAGGACTAAAAATAATGATGATGTTGTTTAAACACAACTTGTGGGTGGCTCATCATCAGGGATGTTCATAAGTTTGCAGTCAAAATAAAGCACATGTGAGAGGCGAACGGCATCTTAGAGTGACGCGTATTACCAGAACCTCCGGGAAGGTCAAACAAAGTCGAAGCTGGGTTTCTATAAGTTACTAATACGAATAATACAAACCCCGACAGTATATATTCGTCCAAAACAAATGGTGCATTAGGACTACAAAAGTACAAACCAAAGGAAAAAACAGGCTCCTACGTGTGACAGTCATACGTGCAAACTCGGATACAAACGGCCGAATGACCTCAAGACCAACCAGATGAGGTGGTAAGGACAAACAAACGTCAGTTCATACGCACACACCAAACACAAAAATGGGGTGTGGGTTACAAATGGGGTCAGAATAAAAGCGGGGAATTTCAATTGTCAACGTAAAGGATAATACAGCATGACTGTATGACTTGTTGGTACTGGAAGGTGCGCGAAAAAGGACGTCATAATTTGTTATAGGACTGTCCGGAATATCTGCAATAGTCAGGGTAAGCTTAAGCCAGCGGCACAGGTGCTCGAAAAGCGTTACTCCCAGTTTGGATTTCTTCAATTGCACAAGACGGATTTTGTGGCTCAGCATAGGTTGGATAATTTATTAAGGAGGAATAAAAGGCAGCTGAAATTGGGGTTGTAAACTGTGCAGTCTTTTGCATATTCGGCTAGAGGAAAGGCGGATATGATTCGATGAGAGTTGGTGATGTTTGGGGCTAGGAAGTGACCTTAGGGGCTGCTAAGCTAGGGCGAATGTAGACGGGCAGGCAAAGTGCGTTGAAGGGTTTGATTATGGAAAGTTATTGCCCATCAATCACTTAGAGGACAATGGCGAGATGGCGGTAGCATTATATTGATGTGTTACTTGAATGTGGCTCGGGGATGCTTTTTCAAGGGAAACGAGACACAGTGTACATTGCATTATCTGACTGGGCCGTTATCAATATGGAGACCTTTAGACCGTACCCAGGTTGGCCGTCTTAATAGCTCATCTAATGGGATATTTCATCCATGATTGTAAAAGTGAAGATGAGTGGCAGCCCCACGTTGGGTTGAATGAGGCTAAAACCTATGTGGCATACATGGAAAAGAGCCTCAGAGTAGCCTGAATTGGCGAGCAATCTTCAAAATTTTAGGTGCATCCGAGATGTGGAAGCTTTTTGATAAATGTGTCGGTGCTGAAGCTCACAAACTATTCGTCTGATGAACGGAAGCACCGGAGCTACTATTCGGTTTCCCAGAAAAAGTCCCCTGTTTGGCTGCACTTGCACTGAGGTGGGATACGGGATTCCCTCAAGTTGTGACGAAGGTGACGGGGCATGTATTCTATTAACTTGCAACGTATTAGTATCGAGAAGCAGAAATGGAATGATGTTATGATTCAGCGCTCAAAGCTAGATACCATGTACCCGCCACATCCGAGCGGGCGCGTTTGATGACGCATGAGACCCTCGAGTCCCAGGGCCCAAGTTTTCACCAATTAATCCTAGGATCATCTTGTATGCGTCACTTCTTCAGCTCTAAATAATTTCGTCCAATAATACACATAACCACTGGTTCTCGCTATCGCAACACCGCACATTATGATTGTTCATAATCACCAACAGGACTTATTGAGAGAGTAGTGTTTTTAACTTCACGGCAGTAGGACTCCAGCTTAAACGTGGACACCGAACGAGCACTGTGGACGGCGGACACTATTGGACACATAGTGAGTTAGCCTCTACAACCTTTTAAAATTATGTTTCCAGTGATACTGTGGAAGGCATTCATGAGTTGTGTCTGATTATATAATCGTCCCTTCGGAAAGCTTGTTAAGTGGAAGCGGTTTCCCAAAAAGCACACGTGGATTGCCTACACATTAGATTGGCACCGATGCAGTCAGTCAATTGAAGGGTAGTCATATATATCTCAGGCATGGGGCTGGCAGACAGAAATTATGTATGAATAGGTAAGACCGTCTTCGGCCATTGGATAAGAAAATAATGTGAGATTGTGACCTTATTTGGTGGTGTTCATGGGTGAGGGCGTAGGACTCTTAACTGGTAGCCAGCATACGCGACAACGCAGACGATTACGGTGAGGAACGTCTGTCGTTGGCCGCTTACTTAGACTATCGTTCAGAGTTGAAACCGCAAACAGCGTCGCACATGGGGACCGGCTCAGTAGGCACGCTAAGTATCCGGGTGTGGGGAGTGAAAACTCCCGCACTTATAACGATGACAGGCAATGATTGGCCTTGTTTTCCGGAGATGTTGTTGCACTTTATGACGTAATCCAAAGTGTTACGTGTGACGAGTATAAACTAACACATTATTCAAATACCCGCATTGGTGGAAGTTATATTGTCACTTCCTATTAAACAGCGTCAAAGAACCTTAGAATGGGCTGATAAATGATTTCGTACGGCTGTCGGCGACCTCGAATATTAGCTCACTCAGACAAAAGGCCATGAACAACATATCACTAAATCGTGCAACAGGATTGGACCAACTCCCCGCAAGATTCGCAACTTCACGAACCTCAGAGGTTCGAAAGAAATCAGTTTACTTCCTGTGACGACCTTAATTTGTCACTCACTTAAACAAATCGCGAATACGGAACCGTCGCACAAAGATAAATTGGGCGTGGACATTTCAAAGATAACCTGGAAAGCTCGAAAGCCTCATAGCTTCCAAGGCACCATTTTCATTCACCTGATATGCCCTTTATGATCTCCGTATATCAATGAACCCGTCATACCGGTTTGCCTACCAGCCAATGATGTAGTTCGCCGTATGTCCCGTTGGGTGCCGTTCGACCTGCACCCTTTCATTGTCGGTCCGTTCTCGTCTTATCGGTTAAGGCTTGTGGGTTGCTCGCAGGTCGGTAAAAGTAGTGACACAAGATTGGTGATAGAACAGTAGTAGTTTATAACTCATCAGGCTGTTTGCTTAGTGCTATGTTTAATGTTTACCGTTATTTCCACGAGCAGGTTTGATACGAAGAGTACTAGTTCCAAGGTTGTGCTATTTACCAACAGTCGCGGAAGATAATAGGTTTGGACTGGTCTTCTGGCCATCAAAGCGAGCAGTTAAGTTTTTTAGGTATTCAAACGCTCTTTCGAGAACGGGTGGGCATGTTCCCGTGAAAATCATTGACGTGACACCCTTTTGCTGTCCATTCGCCATACGGCAACTGCAGGTGACATATGTCATCAGAGTGCACATCCGGGGTCCAAACAGGTACACGAAAAGCTGTTAGCCGCCACTTGGAGATATTTGCCCGATTTTCTTCGAAACTCCTGCAAGAGGCTGTATCCTCCGAAAGACGGTCGCTTCAGAGGAGTGATCAAACAACTCAGATTCTACCTTCTCTATCCAAGCTTTTGGACACAGTTATGTCTGTGCGTGTTGCTGCTGTCGCTCAAGTCACGGAAGTATAATTCTTCAGCTCTACTCCCATGCCCTCTCGTAGTGCCCTAACAACAGGTTACACCATGGAAGTTAAGATAAACCCTTTGTTTCCAGTGCACTAGAGCACTCCATATTCTTAATACCCACGAATGCCTTAGACTCCCTATGTCCCGACCACTTCTCCCTTTGGACAGAAAGCCGATTGTTCGTATTTCAGGATTCCGGGTTTATGAAAGGAGCAGGGCTCGGAAACGCCCACATTAAGGAATCGAAAATATACGGATCATCTAAAATAATATAAAGGTTGTGGCGAATACTTTTGGGTAGTCCTTAGCTGACTTGATTTCTGAGCTTACTCGCACTCTAGGATCACGTTTCACTGCCGGTGCTGGGGCGGTCTGTGTGATTAGCAGAACACGCCTAATATCATTGTTGATCAGTAAAAGCCAGATATCGGGCCAAGTTTCTAAGACAGGAGAACTGCCAAAGTGATCCACAAGCCGTATTGCAGAATATTGGTAGTTAGGGTGGATTTCACCACGCCGCCACTCGACTTCCCCTGTCTAGGCTTGGGCAACCTGGCAGTATCCCAGCTCTCGTGCTTCCTTCGGGTGGCATGGCAGCTAGGCACCGGAAGGGTGCTACAGCTGAACGCTTTCACCACGCCGCCATTGGTTACATGCACCACAGTTCACTGCTGGAAGAGCTTTGAATGTCGGCAATCCCCTACCAGAACGAATGCCTGCCGCTAAAAAATGACGACTTGTGTGCCAAACAGCATTTCCGCCAGAGCCGACACAACTACCGGGGTATGTAAAAATTTCCTACAACCTCCAGTGGTTCTCCTTGAATTGTAAGGGATACGTTCGCAGACTGCATCTTCTGAAGCATGACTGCACTTTGAAGTTGCAAGGCGCATGTCAAAAGATGTTATGATTGTGGTCAGTCCATTCAGAAGGGCATGTGCTTCGCCTTGGTCTTCAAAGTTAAGGACAATGTCATCTCCGTACTCCAGATCGACAAGTCTCTCACCAGCAACAACTTGAACATCGGGGTCTTGGAGACCTTCCAGAATTCGGCTTTATATTGCAGCAGTGCCGAAGATGAATAAGAATGGAGAGAGTACACACCCTTGTCGAATACCACTGTGTATGAAAGCTCTTGGAGAGCTCATCATGCACTTACCCATACAGAAATAAGCGAATATAGGGATTGGACTATGTTCACGAACTTCTGGAGCATACTGTGTTGAGTGAGTGTAGTTGAAAGCATTGACCGATTGATGAAATCGAACGTACCCTTGAAGTGGAGGGTGATGGAGTGTGAAGATGTGGTCAACGAGCCCCCACCCGTCGAAATCCCGGTTGGTTCTTACGAGTCAAGGGTTCGCGTGCCACCGTCCGACAACGAAGGATTAGTGACGCCAGAAGTCTTGTCACAATAGGAGTCAAACTATTACCTATGGTTACTACATTCACTGTGAATACCGTTTTTGAAAATGAGCACTTCTATCGGTTAACTCCAGTTGTCTGGGACGGCCTCTTTCTCCCAGATAACCCAAATAGGCTAGACAACATGCATCAATGTAGAGGGAATTCAGTGTACGTGCAAGTCATTTACTGTTATGATTGCTCCAGTGTGCGAACGCGGCAGGCGACTAAGTGGACTGGCCTTACGGGTTTGGAATCAGACTTCGGGATGTTAGATGTCAGTACTAAACCCGGACGTACAGAGGCTTTAGCTCAGTGTGATGTATCATCATCGACAGCAGGACATTACTGTTCAACACCGATGCTTTGCTGCCATAGTTGCACGTATAAACTCTACCATTGACAGACAAACTGACGTCACGTCGGCGCCATAGAATTCGGAGTTCGGCGGTAGCGGCCATGGCCTTCCCGAGTCGAGAAGCAACGTCATCTCCAGCCAGTCCATCGGAACTCATATAACTGCCCAGATGAACAGGTTTATGTACCACGTTGATTGGCTCACTTGCAAGCATGGGTTTTGGGTTTGATTCAACCCAGGAATGCAGAAGCACTTTACAAGTGTGAAGAGTTATTTAGTTTATTCAAAATAGTTCGCATTTTTCAAGGACCTGAACGAAGGAGGGTGTTATATCCTCTTCGATGGTGTATCAGTCAGACTTGTCGGTTCACCGGAATGAGGAAGACAAGCAACTTCGAGGAAGTTATACTGCAAACAGGTGGATCGTCTCATGATATGGAATTTAACTGAAACGCATTATAAAAATGAACTAACAATCCAATAGGATGTCAGTGAGAGTTCGAAATGTAGAGGCCAGATGACTCAAGTGGTTAGAGTGCGAATTTACTGACCGAAAGGTCCGTGGTTCGAACCCAACCTCTGCCTCTCGACTTCTCCTGTCTAGGCTTGGGCAACCTGACATTATCCCAGCCCTCGTGCTTCCTCCTTCCTCGGGTGGCATGGCAGCTAGACACCGAAAGGTGTTACAGCTGAACACTTTTTTTGAAATGTAGAGACATGGTTTCAGTATACGAAACAAATTGATAGGGAAGCTGATTTGTTCGTTTAGAGGTGCTCGACCGTAGGACTAGTGCTGAGGGTTGAGCTGCATTGGTATGGCGGACGTTCGTATTCGATCGGTCCGGCTTCTAGGTGCGCAACTTTTGGAAATTACTGATTCATTCATCGGCTCTGGAGATTTTGGTTTTTGAGCTAATTCAAATGTGTCGAGGAGGATCTCCAGTGGAAGAACAGGATCGAGTGTAGCTGTTGCCGAAAGATAGAAAGACCGTGCCTGATTGGCATGAGTAGCAGATCAGAACTGAGGAGTGACTTTACTTTGTCAAAAGCGGATTGACACTGATGTGACCAGTTCCCCTTTTTCAGCCGATGATGGTTCGCGGACACGATGCGTGTCCGACAAAGATGAACTGTAAGGGCTTACCGAACCGAGGAGGGATCATAAGGCTGCTAAATCCGTCGTTGCTGGCATTTGTTGTATGACAACTGTTTTCTGGGTCTGGATGACGACTATGTTCGTCATAAATAAATCCAAGATAGTTGTTCGATGCGAGAAAAAATGCACACTTTTCTGCACGTAGACGAAAACCATATTGCTGAGTTCGTTCGAGTACACAGTGCGAACGATGCAAAAGTTTTTCACTAGAACCTGTGAGAATGATATCACCCAACTAAGCAGCAACTGCTGATAAATCGTTAAGCTTGGTATCCATTGTTTGTTAAAATATTGGTGGTGCAGATTTTACCCCAAGTGGCCAGCGGTTAATTGTTAGAAGTTCTTTGGAGCCATCAAAGAATTGTATTTGAAGCTAAGGATCAGTGAGATCAAGCTATGAGAAAGGTCTTCAACCAAAGAGCTTGGTGAACAGGTCCTCTGGATATTGGTGAAACTCTAACACGGCGTTTAGTCCGGTGGAATAATCAGCACGTGTACGCATCTTGCCGTTTGCTTTTTTGATGACAACAATAGAAGCTGTCCATGACAAATAGCTTACCGGCTGGATAACTCCGGATTTCTGAAGATGGACAAGTTTTTTCTCAACAGTTGCGAGTGCGACAAATGGTATGGGACTCTTCGGTATGAAAATTGGTTTGGAATCCGGTCGGAGGTTTTGAGCTTGCCTTGGTTTTGGTACAGCATCCAAGGTCACTTTAGAAGTCGCCACTAAATTTTGTCTTGAGTCTATTAGTAAAGTGTTCTGCGACGTCTGAGGGGGATGAAACTTTCAGAGCACTCCACACAAATGATAAACGTACATTGAAAAGATCAAGTTACTCAATCCAGTCAAGTCCAAGAATGTTCAAATTGGGACAGCCAGTGAGACAACAAGTTCCTGAGAAATGTAGATTGTTGAAAGATAAATTGCAGACCAACCTACCCGTCAATAGTAGGGTATTGCAAAATGCACTTTGGACCCGGTGATTCGTCAACGATAACCGGTTTTCCTATCAACTCCCAACTGGAACATGGGATCAACGTAATCTCCGAAGCTGTGTCGAGCTGCAGACGCATTGGGATTTTGCTGATGAAAACTGTAAGGTAATTCCTTCGGGACTCAAATTCAATGTAGAATGTTGCAAACACATCTGGACCGCGCACGTTTCTTGTACGGCTGCTTTTTGACTGTGTTACCGATTGGACTGTTGAGGCTATTTTGGTTTTCGGGTACGGCAGGAACCTTCTTTGTGGCCTCACCGATGGTGAGGCGCTGATGCTTCTTGAATGGACAGAAACGTGCACTCACCTCAGGACCGACACGACATTGGCGGTTTTTTCTCATGTGTAACAGTGGCTCGTTTCAATGCAATAACACCACTAGGATTAGCAGGTCGTGACCTCTGCTATACCATTACGGTGTTGTGTTTAAGATTACGCAAGCGTTGACATTCGTTGCTGACCACTTTCACAGTGACATCCTTCTCGTGCTCAATCTTGGAAAGCAATCGGGTGTGAATATCTGATTTCTGTGGAGACTGAATACCAGCAACGAAAACTAGACACTTGATTTGGTCCTCTGTAAGTGACTGCAATTTTTTTCGCACACACGGTAGACGACACAGGTGAAACCGACGTAACTATCGGCATCGCGCTTGGCCACTTTGAGACAGTTGTATCAAACATTAAAATTTCGCGGAGTTGCTCCACTGTTTATGGAACGTTTAGATTTTTTGAATGTATGGGAAGAATGAGATTCGTGAACCGATCGTGCTCGAGGATTCCAAGTTTCCGGACCAGAAGACGGGATTTCGACGCATCATCCTTGTCGGTGAAGCCATTCTGGAAGGTATCTTAGTGACTGTACCATAAATCGGATGTGAGACCAGATGCCGGTCCATAGAGAAACTCCGAAAGAGTTGCTGCTATTGAATCGGCAAAGGACAGTGAAGTACCAATTGGATATGTAACTGATGTCTGAAGACTGATGACTGAGTAAATCGCAACTGCGGTTGTTCGAACTGCGCTTGTTGCTGTTGAAGGATTGCTTTCGGATCCGCAGCTGAAATGGACATGTTTTTGTTCGGGTTGGGTTCACGTTGCCAGTGTTATATCCTCTTCGATGATGTATCAGTCAGATTCGTCAGTTCACCGGAATGGGGAGGACAAACAACTTTGAGGAAGTTATACTGCAAACAGGTGGATCGTTCCGTGATGTGAGATTTAACTGCACCAGGATATAAACTTGAGCTAACAGTCCAATAGGATGCCAGTGAGAGGCTGAAATGCAGAAGCAAGGTTTCAGTATAAGAGAGATCGTTAGGAAAGCTAAGTTGTCCGTTTAAAGGTAGCCCTCCTAACAGAGGGCAACATCGTCCGCATACTCAATGTTTGTGAGCGGAAATCCAGGGAACATTTCAATCTCCGAGGTTTCGGAGGCACGAAGAGAACCTTCGAACAGAACATCAATAACAAAGTTGAAGAGGAAAGGTGAAAGATGCCAGTCTGATTTCATTACGTCTAGTAGCCTTGTTTTACACTACTGAACGTAATGAAATCAGGCGAAAACTTGCCGTGTACTGGTAGCCGTCCACAAGAGTTCGCATCAGTGCCCTCATATTGGATAAAAATTTGGAAGGGACACCTTTGATCGCCAGACATCGCCATAGTTTCCGACGATTGATAGAGTCAGAAGCGGCTTTTAGCCAAAGAAAAGCGACTAAATCGGAACTTCTGAAGGAGGTTCAAGAAATTGGTTCAAGGTAAAGATATGACCGACGCATCCTCAGCCAGAGCGAAACCCAGCTTGATTCTCACGAATATGTCTCTCTTGGTTATAGATCAACATGCGCAAAATAATACCAGAGAGCACGTTAGATTCCACGGATACCAGAATAATTCCTCGATGGCTCTCACACCTTGCTTCCATTTGGAAAACTGGGACGAGGGTCGCAGGGCACCATTCCGCTGGTATTCTGTTTTCGTTTCAAGTCTTCTGCAGTGTGGTTGTTAGACTGTTTACTTTCTACCTTCCTTGGAGAGTGCGGGGTACATACCATCTGGACCAGGTGCCTTGTGCTTGAGGATTGACATCTCACGCTGAATTTCTGTTGTTGGTAACAGGCTGGTATCGGTATTCTATTCAGGCCTGCTGAGTCCTTTCAGGGGTTGTGTTGACCAGCTGAACTGTTCCCTGAGGGGCCCAGCCCATCGTCCAAGAAGACGATTAAGGGAGTGAACTACCGTTCCGTCTTTCTCGCATATCGTTTCACTGGCGCTTATCTTCTTTTGAGTGGTTGATCGAAATGGCTGAAATATGGCGTGGCTGTTACCTAGAGTGAAGGCTTTCTCCACCTTCATCATCATCATCATCGACAGCATGACATCAGCGTTGAACATCGATGCTTCGCTGCCGTACAACCATGATTTATTTGAAACATTGTGAAGAAAAGAATAAAGCTGGATAGGGGATGTGACTTGGTGCTAGCTTACTGTATTCATTCCGAGGTGCCTACACCTCCTGACACTCATTCAGGCAATTTGGATAGAAACTTACAAGAACGCCACTGACATCGGTTGGCAGCCATATCTTGCAGCGTCTCCAACCACGAGCAGTGGGGATCAGACGATTCCCATCCTGGAAGGCGAATAGCAGCGACAGCACCCAAACGTTTCGTAATTTTCTTCATACCTCTTTGCCAAGTCAAGGGTTAGCCACCCCTCTGCTCCCGCCACTCTGAGTTGGGCATGGAAAACAGTACACTCTTCGGTTTACGCAACACATCTCCTAACTGACACAGCTTCTGGTGGTCGACACATTTTTCAATGAAAGTACCTGTTGCTTAACCAAAAAATCCGCCTTCTAATTGCCTCTACGGATTTACCGACACCAAATCACGTAAGCTATGGTCCTGAGACAACGAATATCGGGCATCTGAAGACGTCTGAGTTCGACTGCTCGAACATTCTGTCTCACAGCCATATGACAAAACAACCCGCACTGTAGCCTGGTACACATGTCCCTTGATTCAGGGATACACCATTCTGGCGCGATAGATGTCTCAAACTAGGAAATGTGACCTGGACATTGGAGATTCGTTCATTGACCTCATCTGTCACGCTATAATCAGAACTAATACAACTCCCGCCTTCTGGTCTTTCGAAATCCACCAGTTTTCTCTATCACTCTTCTAGCTCCTGATTATCCAGTGTTTGAGGGATCTGTGTGTTGGTTGTTGGGATGGCTTTTCTGGCAGTAATTAGGTCTACTGGTCTTGATGAAACCCAGTGTTCACGTAGTTGAGTCAGATGGCTTGGAAAAACAGTTCTGAAAGCGGGGAGCATACCTTCTTTCTTCCTCTGAGCAGTCATCATCCATATGACTGCGTTTCCAGTAGCTTTCTAACTGGGTCAGCTCGGTACTCTTGAGCTACTGAAACTAGTCGAAGTTGATGAATGGAACTGCTCTGCTTAGACGCGCGTAGTGCTGACAGAATTGCGAATTGATAACCGGGCCCACACGATGGCATGATCAGCTTCAAGTTGCGTACCCCAGATGGAGCGAACATCCATGGTTGAGGCGGGACCTTCCCACCATGCGACGACCTCGGGATTCCTACAACCAAGTGGACTATTTTAAGGAGTATACGTCCGAGAATCACAACCTCTCACGAGGTTGATCAACCATTAGATGTCTAACTCAGTTCTCAGATCTTCCAGGTTGGGGGGCGGCGACTCGTTCTTTCAAATAAGTTATGTATTGGCATTTATCGCCAAAAGCCGTTGTCTTGAAGTCAGTGTTTTGACCCAAGAACTTTAATTCGAGACCTTAATCGCCCTTCTTTCTAGACGCGGGGCTCTGGCAGTATCCCAGGCCACGTACAACTATGATACCTACAGCTGACAGTACTACCGTGCCACCTCGGCCGTCGCGTGGTGTCATCAGCAGGGAGTCTTACTTGCTGCTTGCAGAAGGGCGGATAAGCGAAAGCAGACTACTTCTGACTCCTCCATTCACTCTCTTCCACATATCCTCTCCTACCCCTTCCTCACCCCATCACTAACTCTTTCCTTGCAGACAAATCCATGACGACTGACGACCACATTTGTCTTGCTTCCGTTTTAGTCCCAACATCTGCGCGTCAGCTGGCATCAGCAGCATTTCGAAATTAATCTGCATGCCTCAGGACCTCGTCGATCCGGTCGTCTTTAATTTTCTCGCTCCTAAGCAAGCAGGACAACAAACTGCTCTTCGTGTCCCACCGGACTCGCTTGACATTGTGTGCTAGGCATGCGGAACAAGAATGGAAGCACACTGGCTGATTTAATTGCCCCATCACTTTTCATTTTCCTCTGGCTGCGCACCTCTGGCGATCCAAAGACCGCTGCGGCTGAATGTGCGGTGGTCGGTTTCTCCCCAAGTCGCTGGGCAGAAGCATCCTTTCTTGCCTAGGTACCCTTTGATATTCGCCTCCATACGTTTCGTCTAGCAACGTCCGTGCAGCAATACCTCAAGCGGGAGGTTGATACTTGCCTGTTTGTGGTGTCGCCTTACGCTCCAACTGACTGCAGCTCTGGTACCATCAAAGAATACCGTGTTATGGTGGGCTCAGAGCTCAGATGTCGTTATTGCCAGATATCTGAATACGCAAGTAGGCAGGCTTAACACATTTGGGACTCAGTTTGGTGGTTGAATTGGCTTGAAATCGGTACGTACGTTCAATGGCGAACGAGTGTTTCAGTTGTGGCATTACCGCAGGCTGGTTTTATGCAGTACTTCCAAAACAACCGAAGTCGTCTTGGCATATGGTGTCCTCCAGCAGCGTGCCAGCCACGAACTCCAGTTGGTCACGTCACCGTCAGATGTCAGTGATGCGACAAATATCTGACTACCACTCGTTTTGGAGCACTCTTGTAGATTCTCGCCACGCGCTCGTCCGAAGTCGCCTCTCTCTTCGTTTTCACGGGCCACGTACGTGGAAGATAGCTCGTTCAGCAACTGAGAGACTGACAGATCCCGAAGTTAGACGAATTTATTGGAACCATTGTCCAGATTCTTTTTCAGCTGCTCCACCGCCAGACGTCAGTCAGCGCTGCAGCGAGATCGCCAGTTTCGCTCCTGGTATGTTGCCACCAGGCTCACTGAAGCACTGGATATCAAACAGACCAGTAACACATCTTTAATCTCCGAGAAATTTCCCCATAGGTCCCGAACGTAATTCAGTCTGACGAATTATCAGAGGTTAAGTAAAAATCAGAACTCGCGCCGACCGTGAAGCCTGGTGGGCACGGAAGGCTAGTGAAATGGAAGCTGCCCAGAAACCCAGACATGCCTGAACATTGTTTCAGTTTATCCGCACGACCGGTTCTCGCGAACCACCTGCGAGTGAAACTATCAAGGGCAAAAGTGACCATCTTGAATAAAGAAGAACGACTCGACCCTGGGTCAAATATTTCAACGACAATTATTTCGACCATCCACTGCCAATATTTTGGATTCTACAGCTGAAGTAAAACCCTAGACGACCGACCTGGAACCCCCTACGGCCTCATTCATTGATGGCCACTTATGTTCTCTCAGACACGACGGAGCCGTAGATCCGGATGATCTCTCATCCACATTGTTGAAAGAACTATCTGGTACCACCCATGCTTACGGGATGTCCGTGCTAATGTGGCGTGTCGCGCAGTTATAAAAGTAAAGTCTTTATCATTCATGTCCTAAGGGTAGCACATGAAGCGTTGACTCGGTAGAAGCAAGCAGAATTCCGGTCTTGTATTGGTTGCATTGATCACACATCCACATTCCGTCTAATGCTAGGACAACAACGTAAAAAGCGGCGCACAACTTACGCATTCCTGGATTTCCAGAGCGAATTCGGCTCAGCTGATTGGTCTGTTCCCCAGTGCTTAGGAAGTTTGCGAAAATGGCAAGTTCCTTGTGCTCTTAGACTTTCGGGCGTGAGTGTACGGAGGGCTATTTAAAAGATTCCATACGCGAATTGGTGTTCGTCAGTGATGGCCAATCTCTATTTTCATTCAGTTTTGTGATCAACGAGGTAGTAAGACAAACACTAGGTCTTCA
The DNA here is from genome assembly GCF_000715545.1 of Opisthorchis viverrini. Taxonomy (NCBI): domain Eukaryota; kingdom Metazoa; phylum Platyhelminthes; class Trematoda; order Opisthorchiida; family Opisthorchiidae; genus Opisthorchis; species Opisthorchis viverrini. Next base: position 446,748 of record NW_008751769.1, on the reverse strand, counting down.
GAACCCTGGTGTACTGCCAACGAACACCTATTCGGACCGGAATATGTAGACGACATTTTTATCGTCTTTGAGGGGAAGTTGCAAGTGTTTTGGATGAACTGGCCAAAGTCATTCCGCCGTTTGGCATGTGCTCCGCGTCCACAAACTGTAATGTCATGCTTCTGGACGTGCAGCCATTCAGCACGCCACGTGCAAACCACGGAGAGGCACTCGAAGTTATGGAGCGTTTTGCGTATCTTGGAATCTGTATTTATTTCGATTGAAGTGTGACAAATACACGAATCTATAAGACATATGTCGCATTTTCTATTTGAGATACATGTGGTGGCAAAGCGGCCTATCCCTAACCCTCAAGGGACGTGTGTATCAGGCCATAGTGCTGGCTGTTCTGTTGTATGACTGTGAGACTTGGCCTGTTCGAGCAGCGGGACTGAGACGTTCCCAGGTCTTCGACAACCGTTGTTCCAGGAACATAGCTCGTGTAGGTTGGTGCCGGCGAATCCTCTGCGAGGCAGTTAGAAAGCGAATATTCGGTTATGCAACGAGGACTTGAGTAAGAGATTGTGTCCAGAACCGGAAGCGGGGGTGGGGCAGCCATGTATTCCGTATGCTAAACCATCTTTTCCTGACGAGGGTGGTGTTTCCAGCGCTCAACTCAGAATGACCAAAGCCGAGTGGTGGGCACTTTTGGATGCAGTGGCGACTCGTCTTCCAGGATGAGGTCCAAATGATTCCCACTCTGTCTCGTTGGAGACGCTCCACTATCTGGCTGCCAATGAGTGCCGGCTTTGTCCATTTGTATCCTGATTGCCTCAATAAGTGTGTGGATGTGTAGACACCTTGGAATGGTTAAGGTAGATCAGCACCAGTTGTATTCTTTTCCTCACAATGAGGCTTTCATATAAATTGTAATTGGACGAAGGCGAAGCATCATTGCGGACCATTGATGTTATGCTATCGATGATGCTGATGACTGGTAATCGCTGCCTGTTTATACCTCTGATGCTCTCGAATTGTTCGGGTTTTGTGACGGATCAGGAGCTCAGATGTTCTTATAGTTTTCGGGTGTGTGGATGACCAGATAGGTTGACTTGGCGCCGCCGAGGCCCAATTAGGTGGCCTTCTTGAGCTGGAATAGAGACACACGGACGACGGCAACCGCCTACTGGAGTTATTTGATGACCACGGATGTCTGCAGTACTACCGAAAAAATCGAAGCCGCTTGTTAAATGGTGGCTTTCTCACATACAAGTCAACCTCCAACATGGATAGATCACATCATCACTAGTTAGATATGGTGTGGGTCTGTTACCGACTGTCCGTCCTACTGGAACACCTGTATTGATTCAGATGTGCCTTGCTTCTGAAAGCGGATACGATTCCGTTCGATGAACTATCAGACTTCAGGTGAAAAAAGGAACCTACCCATTTCGAGAGGCTTGGTGGTTTACAAACCTGAAGATACACAGGAAGCGAGAAATTATAGGATTGTGTGTAAATCGTTTCAGTGGATACTCGTAGCAGGTCGAAAGAGTCCTCCGGTAAGCGAAACAGTCACTGATAATGGCTCGCTCATCTAATCATTGGACAGCAGTCCTACTAAACACCTGGAGTTTCTCAGTCGGATTTTCGCCACCAAACACAGCCATGAGCAGTGAACTTGATACCCCTAACGGCCTCGTGACGTTGGTGTCCGACAAGGATGTATGTTCCGCCATCTTTAAATCTCATTGTTGAATTAATCGGATGAACTCTTCGAGACCCGTGTTCAGGTTTTTCTTAACGAGAACCTTGTCAACTTGGAATATGCAGATGATATCGTCCTCGTATTTGAAGAGGCACAGAGAGCGCAAGTATCACTGGAAAAGCTAACCAGGATCATCTAGTCATTCGACATGTGTTTCTCGCACACAAATTGCAGTGTTGCTGCGGGACGTACAGTCTCTGAAAACCCCTCTGAAAATTCATGGAACTCTATATCTACTTTGGAAGTTGCACTGGCTCTTACGGTAGTGTGACGGACAAAATCTACGCACGAGACTCCAAGACCAGGACTGCGTTTTCCACGAACTCGATTGTAATTGCCTTCATGTTTTCAATGGAGAAGTACTGTTTCGTTGTAGTTGAATTGCTGAATCATTTGGCTACTCACGAGTAGTTCGACTATTTTTGATGTCGCAGGTGTTAATGAAAGTTCTCGTCCGGCTCTTCCAACTGGCGTTCAGAGTACTTTCTATGGAGAAGCCAATGGAAAGTTGGCAATTAGTGCTGTTGATCCTCCAAGGTTCCAGAATGGCTTGTCACCAGTGGCCTGAACTGAGGTTCAAGATTTATGATTCCGAGGTATTCAAATTGGTTGTGACCACGCTCCGCCAAATATCGTGTGTAAATCTCGTAGGAATGATGTTGTTCTGTCTGCTTGATTTCAGTCCAGTTTCCATCCAGATTTTCTGAATAAGTGCCTGGAGCTTTAAACACCTAAACGTGATTATGGTGAGCTTGAACTAGGCTTCTTCCCCACCGACTTTTACGCTTTTATACCTTGCTTCACAATGATGCTTTCAAGTATGACGGTGAGTCGTCAGTGCTGAATAGGGATGTGCTGTCGATAATGATGTTTTGTTGATCTACCCCTTTGATAAGGGATACCTTACTTTAGTGCTCTGTCCCTCCGCATGCTAAATTCCTCGGGATCTTCATCAAAGTGTCGTCAATCGGGAACTCGAACAGGAGCGGTCGTACCGGATAACTTTACCGAATTCTGCTCTAGATACTGAACATGTGCGTGACATGCTCATAAACCTGTTCGGAGATGTGCATATAGGACTTTTCAATTCTAATGTTTTAGTTGTAAATGGCTCGTTGTAGTTGTCTTATCAAAACGAATGATAGATTTTACCTAGCAGTGTTTTTCTTTCCAGCCTCGATTATAGGCCTATAGTACTCGTAAGCTGGAAATCTTCCGTTCGATGTGAGGCCTAGCATGCTCAGTGGGACTACCTCGCCTTTCTCCTTAAGTAAAGAACTTCAAAGCCTGATCTCAGCTACACTGGATAATGTCATATTACCGCTGAGGAAAGAGTTAAAGCAGTCTCCCCAGTATGCCGACATCCTTTCTTTAGAGATTCAGGATGCAGAAGTAAGCCCTCTGCATGTCATTTCTGATTTAAACAAAAACAGAACAAAACCTATGAATATATCGCCCAACAAATATCCGCGATCTGTAACGCCGAAGAGGAAACCGCACACAAGATTCTTAAAGAGTTTCCCAAATCAGAAACTTGTTTCAAGTGTCTTGGTATTAATGATGACACAATACAGGTAAGCATTCTTTTGATGCGACCTAATTAAACATCTTTCAGGGGTTACTCAGGATCCGTGGACTAGGATTTTTGCATATACTTGAGATGCCAGACGTCGAGGTGAGCACAATCTTACAGAACTACGGGGATTCAAGGGAAGAAATCGATCACATATTAGCAGGGCTTACAAAAATACGCAGCAATATCGATCTCATCGAAAATGATCTCGCTTTTGAAGACGATACAAGAAATTTGATCAAGCTCGTTATTCGTCTCACCAAAGAAGATATTGATGGAAGTCTCAGTTCCCTAATTGGTTTGCCTCAGGGAGACAGGGTTTTTGATGGCCCAATTCCACCGTTGTATGTCACCGGTCCCGATGTTTCTGGAGTAAAGAAAGGAAAACAACCTGTACTTAGTTCACCGCTGAACTGTCCCTCTACTCAACTGTTCAACGGTGTCAGTGATTCCGAACCGTGTGACTCAAGCCGGGATCTGGATGAATTGGGTGTTAATGAACCCAATGTCGCCTTGCACACTCGCCCTTTTTCAATCACTCCTAAAGATCGCGACAGGCGATCCCCTGCTAGAACAGATGTGATCCCTTGTGTTGTTGGTTCTGCACCGACCACATCGAGCTGTTTGACTCAGCTGCCCTCTATTAATGGTTTCCGTACATTCCATCCGATTACTTCGCCTACAAGAAGTAACTTCCCTTGGGATGGGGATGTGCAAATAATCGATGATGGCTTGTCTGTTCCGAATACTCCAATCTGGATGGGGAAACCTACATGTAGTGTCACGATTTCACCACCATTTGTTAATAAGTCGGATCGATCAAAGCATACTCCAGATTACACTCCACCACCTTCACCTCGAGGTAGGCGATATCATGCAAACACCGTTACCTATCGTGCCCGTGATCACCGACAAGCGGGGACTCCACCCCCAAAGCACCGTTTGAAACTTCTGTTCCCTTTGCACCGAAGCAAGTCACACGAGTCCAACCTGGCGAACCGGGTAACTCCTACTACGAGTTCCAGTATTCTTATTTCTCGAGAACTGGGAAGTAGACCCTCACTCACTGGTGCTAATATGCTTTCCCCCGATTCTGCCATTGTTGCGGGCGATGCATTTCTTTACCAAGATATCACTGTTCTGTCCCCAACCTCCTCGCATGGAAGGTCAGTTAGCAGTTCTCAACACAGTCCTCGTTCTCAAGGACGGATGAGTTATCAAGGGACTTGTCCATCCGTAGCAAAGCCAGATGCTTCCAGTACGCGAAATACTCCTACTTCTGCTGTGCGGAGTTTTGAGTCATTTCGCCGCGTTTCCTGTGATGCACGGCCACCAAAACCAGGAATCCAGCCACCAACTTTGATGACTACTTCAGTTGATGGGGAAAACGTGATTGGTAAGCCTTTATTCTATTTAGCTCCTGTATCACAGTAGTATCACAGTACCACAACTGATATTCGTTGCGAAATCGTTCCTCCACGAGGAACCTCAAGCGCGATGCCACCCACCGGGAAGCTCGTAGTTTGCACTGACCGTTGGCTTGTTTATTGCTTGAGTAATGTGACAGTACCTCAGCCGCTATGGGATAGTCGTGGACCTAAGTGGTTCCACTACTGAGCGGACTTTTCCAGGAAAACGGTAGACCTTTTGATGGAGCTCCAGGCTTTATTCATAGAATTATGCGAGCCATATGTGGTTTTTCGGATACTCAGTGCTACCCACCACATACCAGCATAGGAGTATATCATTTAGTCAACTTCCTAGTCCACAATTATAGGTCCAGCTGATGTTAACTGCGCCTGCTGGTAGCAGTTTCGAAATCGGAATTTTCGTGGGCTGACTGTAATCAGCTCTCTTTCCCGTTGACTATAGTTCCATAGGGTGACAATGGCTGATTCACTTTTTATCAAAACGTTAAACCTGTATGTTCGTCCTTGTTGAGAATTTCTCGCTTTACTCGGTGATTGTGTTGGTCCTGAGGGGACCACCGAAGATTATTAGCTTTTGGGCTCAAATACTTGTTAAACAACAATACACCTAATGTTCATTTTGTGAATTGAATAACGGTCAAAAGACTATCCACTAGAGAAATGCTTCTGACAGATTGGCGCTTACCACGAGCTGGCTGGCTTTAAGAGGTCGATCGGGATAATTAATCGAATGTCCCACAACTTCACTCCTATGTTTGTGACTTTTGGCATTGTACAGAAAGTTGAGGCGCGTGTGTAGCGGGTCGATGTAAACCCTGGTAGTTTTGTTTAGTCTTCCAACCTAGACTTGGAAGTGGTTAGGCTTCGGCAACCTAGCGGTATCCCAGCCCTCGTACCTCTTTCTGTTGGCGAGGAAGCTAGGCACCGAAAAGGTGCCACAGCTGAACGATTTGATTCTCTCCGGTTCTGAAAAATCTTACCTGCCATTATCCAATGTTCTAGGCAGTGCGAACTAATCTATAACACCAGGCTTCCCCACTTGTGTCCTTTCGGCAAGTGTTCTTTCGCTTATACAGAAAGTTGAGGCGCGTGTGTAGCGGGTCGATGTAAACCCTGGTAGTTTTGTTTAGTCTTCCAACCTAGACTTGGAAGTGGGTTAGGCTTCGCAACCTAGCGGTATCCCAGCCCTCGTACCTCTTTCTGTTGGCGAGGAAGCTAGGCACCGAAAAGGTGCCACAGCTGAACGATTTGATTCTCTCCGGTTCTGAAAAATCTTACCTGCCATTATCCAATGTTCTAGGCAGTGCGAACTAATCTATAACACCAGGCTTCCCCACTTGTGTCCTTTCGGCAAGTGTTCTTTCGCTTATACTTACTTATTCACACTTATACCGCTTATACGCTTATACTTACTTATTCACACTTATACCAGTGCTCTCCATGTTGCACGGCCTAAGTATTCTTGCAGCAGGACGACTGTTTTGGTGTCACTGTTAGGTTACACAAAAGGTGTCCAAAGAATTTGGAGCTTGAAATGGTTCATTATCGGTTGCTTACCCCTTCTTTGATTGGTTCGCTGTCAGAGGTGTTCTAGAAACAGTTATCAAAACCATCACCCGTAGGTATCTTTCAATATTTAGGATACCACGAAGGCCGCAAATTTTTTCTCTAAAGAGCCTCTGTGTCAGCCGATATTTCTGCGCATTTTTTTGCTTGATCGTTTGAGTTGGTCATGTCCACTTCTTCAGCATATTCTGTCCCCGCGGTATTTGGATACCTGTTGATTTCCCGATTCGCCGTCCTTGTATAACTGCCTTTTGGGAAAGTCAGCAGTCCAACTCAGTGATCCAAACTTGATATACAACTGGTATACGCTGAAAATCCACCTTAATTAGGAGTAAAGGGAAGTTAACTCAGTTCCCTAACATCGTGGTGCCCAATCATACTCACATAAACTACGTCTCACGATCTAGCTTTTCCAGAGGTTGTAACAGTATTTAGATGCTTTTTCTTTTATGTGCTTTGCGGGCACCCTTAGGTTAGTCTATTATTTCTTCATATTTGCCGTCCAGTTGCCTGCTGGATACCCCACGTACAGTCGATTGACGTATCCAACTGTAGAGGTCTACGGAATAGTGCTCGTGTTGCCCGATTTCCATCCGTCTTTGTTCGCTCTCTTTTGTTAGAATGCCCATTTCTGCCAGGTGATAGTTTCGGATGTAAGGTTTTTGAAAACAATTATTCTTAGCTGGTCATATTTGTTCACTTCTTTATCACACTTTGTGTCCCGACTGCGGGTTCATTCGTCGTTTACTTCACACAGTCAGACTGGTCCCTATGTATTTCACTGCGTATCTGCCTTATTTTTTTCATGCCCCTAAGTTTCTGTGCCCAATAGCAAAACCTAAGTGGGTCTTCCAGTGAACCATGAATTCACTGAACCTCTGTATGTCGATTCCAGGTGTCCTCAATCTTCCGGGTTCATTCAATGGGGTCACTTTGGTTGTGAGCATCAATGGTCTTGTTCATAAGTGAGTTAGTTCATCTGATTATTCTCTTGCCAAACTGTTCGGATAAAGTAGCTGTTCTTAAGGGCCGAATTTGATCCCTTATATGTTGTTATTTTTTTGGTAAATAGAAGTGATCATATAAGCTCTTCCCTTCAAGCGCCAATATTGGACATCGAGAGTTGCATCAAGTGTTTATCTTCTATGATACTGTTTCATGCGGGATCACTGATACGCTAAGGGTTGTTTGGTCGCAGAATTAGTCTTTCAGTACATTCGGACTGCCGTTTCCACATCCACGAACAGATTTGGCCTTATCAGTTTGCGACGGTTCGGGTGTCGGGATGACCCGCTCATCCATGCTGAAGGTGCGTCACCGAACAAAAAGTGGAGAAATACTTAGAATGTTACTCGTATCAAATTATCATGGAAACTCTTATTCGTGTTTCCCCTTCATAAGCGATACGCCTTCAGCTGTCTCATCTTATAAAAAGATTGATTCTCAAGGTGGGGCTTTAACCATGATATAACCAATAGGCTATTGTTGTCCTTTTTCCACATATTGGGCACAGAAGTACCATAAGTGAAGCTTTCACGACTTACTTTTGGCGTCCTCAGGCTAAGCAAACCACTGACCACCGGTTATCAGATATGCAGTTAACTCGCCTCACGATATCCCTGATGGGTCACCCTGCTACCTGTTACCTTGTCAGTCAAACTGTAGGTTCGGGAGATGGATTTCTATGACATAGACAGCCGGGAATTGATCGCTGTTTGAACATCTAGAACGAAACTAATCGTGCCTCTGATCTCTTGTCTTCTCCCCATAACTCATTGAATTGGTTGCCATGCTGAAGAACGGAACAGCCTCCCTGGTTTAGCTATAGTTCATCTTATTTTTACAAGCATATTACTGTACGTCTTTTCTATACCCAAATTCATTACTGCAACTCAAGCCAATGACCTCAGTACTGTTGGTATCCCCATTTTTTCTTGACCACATGTTTCTGTTTTTCGCCGCGCACAGATTCGAAACCGAGTCACGGTTCGGTAACTTCGTCCGAGGAACTCCGTGTGCAGTCTGTTCCAATAGGATGAGCTTTCGGTTTCAACACTGCGTCCACTGCCGGTAAGACTAGTCATGAGTATTTTGCCCCGGTATCTTGTTCTGTCTTCACCCGTGTTAATGACATTTGATATTATCGGCGCAGCACCATCTTGGAAGTCGTCCGCCGTCCTGGCTGCCGGTGTGTTAAAGCGATTCAACCTTGGATGACACTGACTTGTGTCAGCACTTGGTATATTTTCTCGAGAAATCGCTACCCTCAACACCGATTTGTTTGTGCTGATGTATTTTTCGTCTGTTGTTCTAGTCTGCACTTATGGCCATTATGTTTTCCAACTCCTCAGAGCAAAAGCTGTCGCCTTTGGGCCTTTATCTTAATCATTTTGCACACTCCACTATGACTATACGCACTTGTCAGACTGCCTTTCGTTGCGCACAGCGCAAGTTCTTTGAATAATATCCGACTCTGTATCTATACATATAGTGCTATAGGTTGCATTCCGTAGCCTACAAGGGACACGATTCGCGCACTTATGTTGAAAGCCTGAACATGGGACTATGGACTAAAGGAAGTCACAGACGCAACTCTGCAGGATTCGTCAAACTGAACTAAAGTGAAGCTTCCACTGATGTCGGGATAGGCTTGGTGTTTCGTGTGCTTCTCTTTGTCTCCGTTTTTACTGTAACGGCAGTGGCCACAAAATCGTTAAAGTGAAACTATTGCCACCGTCTGCAGTTGCTTCGTTACGAACGGCATTGAGGGGTTGCTTGAAAAGTTGAAGCTCACTAACCAAGTTGAGGCCTAGGAGATCGAGGGACAGTAAATATCATTGAATTGAACCCCACTAAACGTCACGGAGCAGTTCAACCTTTCGGTCAGTTTCCTGTTTCCACCAAATGCGCCGTGGACGGTGCGCCTCGTATCTTCAACCAATGGTCCCTCCATCATGTCCAAGGTTCGCTGTGACATCGGGATTGTGCCCGAGCCTGTATCAAATCTGATGATAACCTGTTTATCATTGGTGGACACTAACAAATTTTCCTCGACCGGGTGAATGTGTTGGTCATGGCTCCGGAGTGCGTACCTGTGCCTCACCAATTTTTCTTGGACCGCTGATGTTGTCCACGCAGCATTCCTTTTGTGTGACTTTTTCAACTGCACCAGCTGAGCTGTGGTTTCACGGTGAGGTTGATGGCGTAGGAAATGCCATTCATCTCAAACTCAATAGGTTGTTGGCAGTTTTCCAGGGGTCCTTTGAAAATTTGACTGCCTTTTGGAGATTAATTTGCATACCGTCTCAGGCTGAGACGCTCATCATAGTATCAGCCCTGAGACTGACAAGACATTGACATTCGGTGGTATGTTTCTGAGGTGACAACTCCGGACCCTGTTCAACTAGATACAGTAACCGGTTCCGAATGTCTTCATCGTGTGGCTAGTCACAAAGCACTTGCATTGATGTTCGGTGATAGTGATAATCTCGGAGTGTCCACATCTTAAGTAACGATATCTCCAGTATCTCTCTTGGTAATATTCTGATACGGATGACGCATAGTGGACAAGGGACCCTGCTCAACAAATACTTCGACAAGGATGGAATCTGCGAAGCCAAGCTCACGAATGAGTTTGGAGAGTATGAAGGTCGTAAAACTATCACATTCACGTGTTCCGAGTTTCCTCAACAGCAGCAGAACTTTCCATGCGTCATCGAACAACAACATCGAACATGAACAACATCGAGTCGAACTACTTCTGTTGTTTCTGTTTCTCTCCAGAAACTGGTATCTTGTGTTTTTGATAGTCTCGAGTGCTATGCTAGTCCTTGGTTTGATCTTCCACCCACTTTCACGTTAGTGTAGTGTTTCAATATTAATAAAGATTGCTACAGCTGTATTTATGGAGTGTTCACGATTTGCGGCGTGTTGTTCGTTTATTTCGAGTGGACCGCCCCAGGACAATGCACTCATACGCTTAGAATAGCATCTTGCTCTCTGCAAGATATGTTTGTTTGTCGGACGTATTGGATAGGTTGCCAGCGCTCACGATCAACTCTGGTGCAATTAAATTGTGTATTTTCTAGGGTTGATTGTTTTTACCCATCAGGTGCTTCTATAAACGTGTGCATATTGGCCCCTGGCGACCAACCCACAGTTCGAACACTCCTGTCGAGAAAAACAGTTCGACTGTACCTCGAAACATGACTTCTCGAAGTTCGACTCTTGCGATTTGTCACCAAACATACCTTCTTTGGTATTCTTGCCATTAATCCCCAGAGTATCTTGCAGGATCACTGGAACAATGGAGTCCGGCCAGCATGACAAACTAGTTTAACGGTGTTAACTACTGATGAAGCTTGCAAGTAGTCTATTGTCCAGTGTCCAGACTCCGCCTCTGACGGAAGGTGAAGGTTACTGTGGAAACCATGGAAATGCTTGGCAGTATTCGTCTATGACTGCTTAGTTTTGGAAGAACGGCCAGGAAAGTTCAAGCAGACGCTTGAAACTGTTCTATTTTCTAAAACTCTGTGCACATGAGATGTTTACTTTCGTCTCTAATAGCTTGGCAAGACTGCTCTCCATCGTCTAGTTGCTAGTCTTCTTTCCTTAGTCCCTCAAAGTTCCAATGAAACGTATCGCACGGGATTACACTGTAGCTGGTTCCTTAGTTGTTATTGTTTGTCTTCGAAAAACGCCTAATGGCTTATACACCCAACTTTCCTCTCAATTCACGAAAAGTGCCCTAGTGGGGTCCTAAGGTTTGAAACCTGACTTTCGCACGTCAGCTATCTACGAGTGTTGTGAATGCACCAGTTTCACTGTCCCCCGAGCAACATGTTAATTGGGTAATCCGAATCACGACTTCAAATATCAGGTGATATTCCAGTTCTCCACTGATACAGTCACTGTTTCTGATCTGTAACTCAAGTAATGCACTAGCATCATTTGTTCTTACCTCAGGTGCTCAGAACTGCATATCCTTGACTGTACCGAGGTTGGATGTTTCACCGTCACCATTGCACGCTAAGTTATCCCACCTGACTATGAGAGTATATCTCCATCTAATGTCGTTTATTCCAGCCATTTGTATCACTCTTTATTGTCAGTATCTTTCCTTTTGGGTAGAAGACCCGTAGATCAGTGATTACCACAGACCCCAGTTGGATACAATAAATCTACACTTCGGTTAATTGTGTTCCTTTCTGGACAGGATAAAGGTTCACCGAGGCTGTGTCGCCCAATGCTATCGGCTACAGTGTGTGCCTGAGACGTCTGATTCGAAAAGTGAGTCACGCAACATGACATCCTTCTGTCTCTTTCATGCACTCGATCAGATATGGATCTTGGGTCACGTTTACCGCTATGGTTTTCCGTCACGGTATTAGTGTGATGGCACACACTAGAAGCGGGAAATTCTGTGCTTTTCTTTCTGCTTCAATTTGATCTGACTGGACTTGACTTGTATGCGAACCCAAAAGGGTGTTTGAAAAAACGGATTCCTTCGGTGTCAATTTAAGCTGTACATTTCTTTGCTGAGGCCACACCTTAATTTTATCGCGAAGAAACATTTCGGTATAAAAAAGCTCCGTTTGCATTCTGTACTGGCAACCAATCATTCAGTCCCACATGTCTTTCACCACCACATCGTTATAGTTGTTTTACCGAAGCTGATGTTGCTAATCCATGCATCCCAATAAAGGTTATCTCTGCATGGTACATCAGTATATATGCTCTTTTGGAATTACTATCAGCTTTTATTCGGATTCTTCCTTCTCTTTCCAATATTGGCGAAATAATAAACCATGTACTTTAAATATGCAGTCACGTATCGTGTTACTCATATTATTATTTTATGAAAGCATCATTCTTAATGTGACCATCTGTCGAAAACGTGGCTACTAGTTTGTTCCATCTTAATGACCGTAGAACTTCGCGAAGCCATTGTCAGTCACCAAGCTGTGGGTTTGAAATTTGGCCAACTTTTCGCGATGAAAATGTGTCGGACCGCGTAAGGCTCATCCATACTAGGCATTTCGGAATTCATCTGATAGCCGTAAGGAGATCGGTCACGTGACGTCTCGGTTGACACTCGTTTGGTGGAGTTTTCCTGGATGCATCCCTACTTCTATCGTAAAGCAGTATCTCCGCAATTATTATGTTACTAGATAGGCACTTAATGGTTCTCCTTTCCGAGCATAACAACTTTTTCAAATTTCGACTAAAGGTTTGGGCAAGTGTAAAGACATTCTTTAGCGAGGTAGTCAGAACCTCTCGGTGCTATACCGAATGACCTACTGTTGCTGAGCTAATTAAGGAATGCATGCTGCTACCAGGTAGAACCGAAGAATACCATATAGGCGGCTGCTTGGTTGATTGTGATTACCCTCAGTAAATTGAAACTCCGCCACCGCGCTTTATTGGGTTCTGTTCGTTTGGACACAATCGCTCCTCACACTGGGCAACATCGGATAATTAAACCTATGCCTTCCAATAACATGGGTCTTTGAAGAAAGTTTGTTGGATGTGGTCTCTGTAGATGGGTTCCTATAATCCTAAGATAACAGACTTTCTTGTTGAGACTGACATTAAGTCGGGTGGTGGTGGTGGTGGCGTTAGGGGCGATTGTGTTTTTTAGCCTTTGGTACCTTGATTGGAATGCAAGATTCCTGGTATCAATTTCTTTTCAGTAAAAACAGGGGGTGTCTAACTCGCCTTACTAATTTGTGATTACAGAACTTTGCTTTGGGTTATTCATTTAGTTGAGAGGTAAAACCTTGAGTGCCTCTTTCTTTTTGTGTTTCAGTTCTGTGGGTGTCAACAGCTACAGACCATCTATTCAGCTGTTGCGGTTTTTTATCCTCCTCATTATACCTTAATGGAGGTTACAAAGGTTATATATCTGAGACGATAGCTTGCACTCATTTAGGCACTCTCGATGAGGGGAACTTGATTGTTGTGAAGTTTCGCTTTTGAGCTCACATTCATTTGGAAGTTGGTGGAACTGCAAATTCGATGGAGTCTCTCGTATTCAATGACTTATGAATGGTTTTCGCAACGGATTCTCAGGACAGTCTGCATATAGTGTGAAAGAATATCAGTATGCCGTAGATTGTGATTTACTCTATCGAGTTTCCAATTCCAGCAGTTTCAACTTGTAAAAGGGCTCGTTTGCTTGAGACTTTCATTGTGGGTGCTACGTATACCTACATACTGGCGGTGATAGTACTGATATAAGGAGCTTCTTTACTAAGTGACTTGACTATGTTACTCATAATGTCCAACCACTTGTGTGACCTGCTTCACTGTCCCCATATCAGATGACGCTTAAAGACCTTGTTTGAACATATGTAGCGTGTTCCCACTCAATACATAACTGGACAAGGCAAGCTGTGCAGCACAGGCATCCATCATGGTCCATCAGCCCAGCCCATGAACTGTGCTTAGGTTGTCTATCGGATTCGAGTTAACTCACTGATATATCTCGGCATTACCTGTCGAACAGGGCAGTGCTGAAATTGTCGCTTGTCAGCTACCCACACTGGGCAATGTTTCTGATACATCGAAATGGATCAAATACACTGGTACTTTATCGTTAGCAGACACACTGATCTTATGACTTTTGGGGTGTCCTTTATCCAAAAAGCGTTTTGCATTCTATCGTGTTACCGGAACTAATCAAGCAGCTTATTTAGGTGTACTTGTCAGCCAAATCGATTAGCCATTTTCCAAGAAATAGGCTTGGGTTTATTTAATCCTAATCTTGCTGTATTGCTGTTTATTTGGAGCGAGTTGCCAAAGAGCCGGAGGCGTGTTATCTTCATAACCATTATCTAAAACCAAACACTGGTGGAGCATTTCGATCTCATGGGATTAAATTTCCGCACACGAAAAACAAAGTTGAAAAGAAAGCTTTGCGTGATACTACTTGATGTGGGAGAACTCCTATTAAGGCTTCCTGTTAACTATTTGCGGAATTTCGGTTGCGGCTTTTTTTATCGTTTGGCGCTGTCGTAATGCCTAGCCGCCTATGGAGTCGAAATCAACGTTCAGCTACCTTATAACGATCTTTTTTGGTCAGTGCAGGCAATGACCCTTTTCATGCGTTGGTCACAGAAATGCTGCTTGGATCTCCTCATATGAAGAAACTCAGATTTCTGAGTGGATACATGATTGCGTGATTGAACTGTCGCTATTATGGGGTCTTTCTTCCTCATCGGGTTCATCAAAGTTGCCTAGAGCTATTACACTTGCGTGTCACGAATCTGGGCTTCGTATTTTATCATGAAGACCTATATCAGGGTGCACCTTGTTTCCTACGGCTACTAAGTTCATATCATCATGGGTTTTACAAAACCCTTTTTGTGTCTTTTTTGAAAGTTTAAGTTTCGGCGGAATTTCACGCACCATGTCGGATGTTTCCGTCCTAAATGGTTTCCAGTACATAATGCTTTAACTGTCGAACGCAAGTCCCTTTACAAACGAATGAAGTTACAGTCATTGGTTTATACATATAGCAGAGCCTTTTGGTTGGTATCGACTGCTGACATACCAATGGTCTCATCCGATAGAGTGGTTTTTTATCAACCCTCCCTACATTTGGGAGGGATACAAAAGTGATGCTTTTCAAATCGCATCCCGTTCTTTAACAGCTGTGTTTTTAACAAGGCGTCCTGTTGGAACGTGACGGTTTTTTTTACAGTAGTTCCTACGTTACCCCAAGGCATATAGTTTCATCGAATGTCTTTCATTTCGCGGGCGGTCGTTTTTGACTTATCTTTACGTATAACATAAGGCCTTCAGGATTTATTCTAAACTCGCGACTCTCACGTTCACTGCAAGGGTTGACCGCGCATCAGCTACTGAGGGGAATGTTTTGAGCGAAAGCCTGCCGGCAGATGTTTTGAAAACTTATTATTAGCTTATCGCGTGTTTGGTCTTATCAAGCTCAGAAGGGTGCATACATGTTCCATACAACTGAATCGCCAAATTTAGTCGCCTTCTATCGATTGAACGCCGCCTACCACGTAGAAAACGGATAAAATCTGGTGAGCCCTGAGTATGATGAGTGACTGTGTTGCGGTGTTACTCTACAATTTGGCACATGTTTTCTGGATTTCCAGACAATTGATATTTTTTCTACTTTATTCAGTAAACTTCCAATAACACCGTTGTTCAGTTTCCATAAATCTAACGTCTTAAATGGTTGGTTGGATACTGAGTCCGGTGACAGAAAGTACCAAATGTGGCATCTACACGTTGTGGATATGAACAATGGTTCGAGAGTTATGAGGTTTGTTAGGCTTACAAGAGAAGTGTATGAGAGCAGTTCACAGTCTTACCCTACAGTGTCCTAAATCGTGTACAGATGGTTCACCACGACACCGTTTTCAGAGGATAGTCACACCGATTGCACCTCATTCGGAAGTAGAAACCTGATCTAAGTAAACAGAAGCAACTTTCGTTTCATTAGCAGTAACGCGGTGATCTGCAGACCAAGTCTTTGACATGGTTATTTTTCCACAGGGTCGACCTGATGAGTCATTGCAAAACTGCGGTTTAGGGTGCTGTTTTCAGCTCAACTTCCTTGTCGTTGATCTTGAATGACCAGTTTTTTCTGTCCTTTATGAAGGCTCACCAAATTCAAATCGCAAGGCACAGGTCAATGTCCCTGCCGGTTTATGTGGCCAACCAGGACTTCGGCCAACGCACTCAACACCCGCGTTTCAGGTGAGTAATTTCCTGTGTCCGATGAGGAAAATATGTGGAATAGTATGTAAAGCAGCTGTATTCTTGTCTGACAGTTCCTTTTCCATGAGTCGTAATCGCCATATTCACTTCGGTGTAGAATTCAGTACGCTTGATAAGATAAACAACTCAATCACGACGTAACTTTGTACCACTTTAAAAAGATTGTCAGAAATATGCATCCACGTGTGATTTTTATGGGCATGGCGCACGGAAATTGAATCTCGGATATGCCTGCATTTATCCGATATAAGAATACGATGCGAGCTACTTTGTGCTGTTGGGACCTCTCCTTTGGATCTTTAACTGCTCTTGTCTATTCTCGCGAAACCTATCATTATCATACTCTCGTCGCATTCTCCGAGTTTCATCGGTATGGTACCACAGTGAAACGATCCAATGCGTTGGTGCCACCTAGTTTAATGTTGAACCACATTAAAACACTAAAGTAGTTTAGCTTGTTCCTGCACACCGGTTGAGTCGTGTACTAGTTTGTACATTGTAGCAATACGCGACAGCTATTGCAGCTTTGTAATAAAGGCCCTATGTTGTCCTGCGTGCTGCGTATTGATAGGGTTTAGCACTTGCCCAAGTTAAGCCTCTCGAATTTATCGTCTTTCTTATCTTATATCGACTACGAAACTTTTTTGAAGTGGGCTTGAATTTCCTGTCACTCAATAAAATGGATGTGATTCGCGATCACCTGTTAACTTTAAACTTCAATATCCTCTCTCTTCCAGGGTTCCGAATCTAATAGTGCATCTTCATGCACTAGTTCAGCACCAGGCTCTCCTTTCGGAGTTGGCCCATCTGTATGCAGTTCTCACCTGTCGCCTTGTCAAGGGACCGAAACAGCAACGGTAGTAGTGTCACACAGTTCTCCACCGTACGCCACAGTGGGTCACTGCACCTCGCTTCTCAATACCTCCTTGTTGTCTTCCCCCGTTGGTGCGCATTCCTACGCAACTCCTGCGGCCTCCAGTTTGGGACATTCTCACTCACCTCATCATATTGGCCACTTCTCCAATCACTTCGAATTTCCAGGTTAGTGTTCACTTCTACATTGACATATTCAGCGTAAATAAAGGTGATGAATAGTTTTTTTTCATTTAGTACTAAATACTACTTGGAATATTCACCAGAAGCAAAGTGGTGTGTTCTTCTGCCTTTAAAGTTGTTGTGTATCGAAACGGGCTAATCACCCGTGACTTTGCTAACATCTTGGTTTCTTCCCCTTCTCTCTCTTATGGCATCCTTGCAGTACCGAGTCACCTTGCCAAAGATGGTGCACAATCCGATCATACCTGCACAACGAACAACGCAAGAGACATCCAGCTAATTAGGTGAGTTTTGTGGTGTTGCTTGCTCCAGAGAGTCCTTTGCTACTTATGCGCTTTAAGTACCATCGCATCGGTCTCATTCCTTGCTTTTCCTCCGTTAAGTTGGCGTTTTGGTAGTACTTGTGGACTTCAGTGCTGTATTGAATCGGCACACGTAGTCATTTTGACAGATCTCGTTCTACTCTTGAAAAAACCATGCCAAGAGCCGTGATCCTCCAATCTGAGCACTGGGGTGAGGCTTCTTTCTATGGAACACCGTATTCGCTTCTGAGACGTCTCTCTGAGTGCGCTGCACTGAATCCCATTTAAAGGATATATTATTTTATATTTTAAGTTGTCCCTCCATCCTTGGAATAGTGGAAGCATTATCTCACCCTGATGTTCTCGGAGAAAGTTGACGATTTCAGCTTACCGTTTTATTTCTTTCCTTGGTGCACTGACTTTTAAGTTCAAACAAAACTTTAGAAATTTTGTATATAAAAGTAGCTTTTTTGCAATATATGAGAATGGTTCAGCCGTGGTATTCTGTGTCCCTATAGCTACCATGTTTAACTAAGTAAAGATTCAAGGACTGAGATACTTCTAGATTACTCACTTATAGGGTGCTTACGAACCTCGGGCCTTTCGATCATAGCTCTGAATTACGGATAGGAAGTATTTTCTGTAATGAACTAAGGCGCCAGTCAGTGTACAGTTTAATTATACCTGTTCATCTTCGCGTTTCAGTACTCAGTCTTCAGCGGAGAGCGAACGAACTGTGGTAGACGTAAGTTCTTGCTCAGTTGATTTTTAACCCTGACATTTCCTCACTGAACCTTCCTACATTCGACTAGCATTATCATGCTACCGATCGCCTTTTTGTTAGTTTTTGATCTTGCGCATGCTTGGTTATCGCGAACACGTACGTGTTAGGGATTACAAGGTGGTCACAGTTGAAGGCCAAACCAACTAGAGGTCGGCCGGACAGCTGAGAGATATTTCAGTCGTCTCCATTCATATCTGGTCTCACTGTGCAGATATTTTTTCAAACAGAGTCCTTGCTACCTCGGTTTCTTGAATACCATTAATCTTGTAAACGCATCAAGAGTTCTGTCATCTTGTTGTATTTGGTGTTCATTAGGTAATACGCATACGAGACTTGATTCATTTTGTCTCCTCTGTTTGATTTGATTCATCCAATAACATGCAACCTCCGAGTTTATTTTACACCGTTTCCGTTTGTAATTTAGAACGTTCGAGTATTTCCTGGGCAATGGATTGTTCTGGGTGATTTAGCTATAGCCAGGCGTGTCCATCGCTTTCTAATTAGCCTCTGATAAGAACTGTTGGAGGCCTAACCATTTTTCGATGCATGTTTATCCTTAAGAACGACGT
This sequence comes from Opisthorchis viverrini, assembly GCF_000715545.1. Classification (NCBI taxonomy): domain Eukaryota; kingdom Metazoa; phylum Platyhelminthes; class Trematoda; order Opisthorchiida; family Opisthorchiidae; genus Opisthorchis; species Opisthorchis viverrini. The sequence goes on along the minus strand of NW_008751769.1, from coordinate 427,968 downwards.
AAAACGCAAGACGTCATACCACACAAAAAACCCATAGTTGCATCATCTATTGATCGGCCGAAAACATACATCAGTCTATCGTCCGGTTTCGGGTACTTCGGGGAACATTCTTAAAGTATTTGTCTTCATTTTTAACTTTTGACGGAGCATGCACAATGCGATTCACTCACATCGCAAACGACTTGTCCTCAACTAGCTGGTATGTGATTCAAGATTTCTCACGAATATGGGTTGGCGTGCTCATCAATTTACGTTACTGGAAGCAGTTTAATTCGCCACATTTTGACATCAGTTTGTTAGTTATCCAGGGTCCAGCTTGTTAGCCAGTTGTCAGGGGTGATAAAACTCACGTACACACCAGAGTTAACGCATTCCTACCGACTGGTAGTTCACTGTCATTATTCCATGAATTTGTTATTCTTCATCTCTGGAGCTACTGTCTGCACATTCATCAGGTTGATGTTTTTAGACAGCAAAGTGAAACGCTACTATCTTTTGGCAAACTAAGCCTTGTTTAAACAATGAAACAGACCTTGAAGTTTGTATGTGCGGGAACCACCAAGTTTAGGTAGCTCCTCAAAACATTCACTTCAACGAACTTATTTCGTTTTTTGACGTCAAAGTTCGATTCCGAACCACTACTACATAGCTGTTGTTCTGATAGAGATGATAACTTTCCTACTAGCTGACCTGCGTCCGAAAACGAATGCATCGAAGACCGAATGGACGATCAGGCTACTTCCTAGGTTGTCTTCTTGGATTATTGGCCTGTACTGCTGACGACAAACAAGTAAAAGGTCGCCGAAAAGTAGATGAAACCAGTCACTATTTAGTGAGCAGTTCTACAGTCCACTTCACTATAAGAACTTTGGCTTTAATGAAAGGCAATCAGAGCGTTTGTTTGATGAGGATGAGAGTCACCTCGTCTATCCGATCGCTTGTCAACACACCACCACTCACTTGTGCTAGCATCCTGTCGATTACGCTCTGGTACTACGTCTGGTACTAACTAGAATATAAAGCATTCGAATTTTGAGGATGATACACGGTCAAAATTAGATACATCGTCTACAGTTTTCAACCTGTCAGCACCCATCATCATAATATTATCTACATTTGACGAATTAATCGATTGCGTCATCAAAACAGGTCTCCCGATGGTTTTTCTGATCATACCAGACCACCGCAACTTCCATCAAGGAACTATTTTTATTGTTCTTTTCATACTTTTGCACTCCAGGGATTGGTGCACACGCTGGAATCGATGGAAAGTCAGGACGAAACGGGTAATCTAGTGCGGACTAACAGCGTACGTTTGTTTGCTCGTCGCCTAACCTCTACCTGTTTTTTCACAAGCACCGAGATTGTTTGTTTGCGGAACAATCCATTCCGTGTCCACACGTTGGTGGACCAGAGACGAGTGTTCTTCTTGGGCGCCACATGATTGCATCGAACTATAATAATCTAAATACAACTACGGCGACATCGACCATTTCCCGATCACACGTTTTTCCCAGCTGGTCACGACGACTGACCATTCGAAGGCCCCGTATTAATGGGGCCGGATGTTACAAACAGTGGTTCTGCTCAACCGTAATCCTTCCCAGAGCGCAGACTCTTATCAGGGATATGACTGAATGAATGAAGCCATCTAACAGTGGATAATTTTTTTCGCCTGATTATGATCGAATGTCTGAAAACAAAATTTTCACCCATGCCACGTTTTCAGTGTATAGCTGCCATAGAACCCAAAGGCCGCACTCAGCTAGGTTGTCCAAGACGAGACAAAGATAGTCGGATAAGCAGAGCCACTGACTTCGGCCACTGAACTAACCCAAAGTCGGGCGTTACCAGTTCGACTAATATAACAATTCACCATGCAGTAGTAAAGATACAGACACTATGCAACTTCCATAAGTATATAGTTGCTATGATGGCTACCTAGGCTAACGCAGTCATCGAGTGGTGAACAACTTTGTAGGCTTTTTCATAGAGGAAACTACTCACAAGGTTGCTGAAAACTCTTCGACAGCCCACGACCGGTTTCGCCCTTCTTGGGGCTCATCAGGTAGGAGCAGTCCCCGAGTTTCCGTCAACCTTATGTTCTGGGCTATTTGATTCGATAAATATCCGCACCTACACACCGTTCTCGTTCATCATCATTATGATCATCATCATCATGAGACAGCAGCATCAGTGTTGACACTGATGCTTCACTGCCGTGCAACAACAAACTGTGTCTAATTGTATTTCAACCCCAAGAATAGATAGGAGAGAATGGGTGAGGGAGAGGACATGGTGACGGACTATCACAAGTATTCCCAGGTGCCTATATCTTAGACATACAATCTGAAAAGAAACTGACAACACTGCGCGTCCAGCAGCATAACTTTTTATATTCGAGCATATGAGGTGTTGGATGACCTTGATCAGTTCTCCTGGAAATAATTTGGCTTCTTTGGACGTTTTAAGAATATTAACAGTCGCTTGCATACCCCACGTTAAAAAGGATCTCGCTTGAACCAGACGGATCTGTTTTTTGGAGATCCCTTAAAATTTACTTTGTCAATGACGATAGTGAAAAAAAAGAGTGAACACCGTTGTTGGTTGGGAAGCTTTTGAAGAGCACCCCATACATATGACCTCACAATTGCGTGAATAAAAGTAGAGTACGATATTGACGAGCTTCCAGAATATACCCTGTTTCGCAAGTGTACCTTAGAATCGAGCACACTCTTATAGTCAAGGAACAGAAGATTTTAGGGTGGCGTCTATACGCATGTCGTGGCTCTGACAACCGGTAGATGGTGAATATACGGTCCACACAATCCCTTCCCGGCGAAAATCCCGCTTGCTGTTCTCCAGTCATATCCATCCTTATGAGGAAAAACAAGAGACGAAAAGGGTCTAACTGCACCGATGTCACACTAGTTTCTTCGCGGCGGCCGCTATCTGTGAACACCCTTTTTGAAAATGGCTGAGGATTTCATATTTATCACTAAGCAGAGCTGGTGAGTGTTCACCAGAACCAACAGGTTTATGGGCTGGGATATTGTCAGGGCGTCCAGACATCGACAGATGGCTCAAATACCTGATCGCAAGGCAGCAGGATTAGTCGGGAAATGCAAATGCATTGCCATTTTTAGCAAGCAAGTCGCCACGCGCCCCAATCCCAACCTGGAGCATCAGGATGCTGTGTTGTTCAGACCACTAAACATTGACCAACCTGATATGAGAGATTGTGAGTATCGCACGGACACCACCCAATATGGCTCGTTGGGTTGCGGAGGCACACAAACGACGACACCTACAGGCTTGTCAATCCCAGTTAAGAATATTGGTATTCAGACCACATACCCTTGGGTTAAAATTTCGTGGCCTACCCGCTTAACCTGCTGGCGCCAAACCTGGTCCGTTAATCTGGACAACCTGAATTTTGTCTTGGGATATGTGTATAAAGTGCTGGCAAGCGATACGGGGATCACCATTTTTCAAATAATGATTATATGAAAAAGATGGTGAAACGGAAACTTTCTGCTAGCCTCAATTCGCAACCTATCGACCGTCCGTCTGTGTATTTTATAGCTTATGTCCCCGGTAAACTTGCGCCTTCATAAGCTGCCATTTATATGACCTATCTAACCACTAAGTTGTTTTATGTCCTTTTCTCCGGTCACTGAATTCCAATTTCTGTTTGTATACAAACCGCCAGCCTTTTCCAAGTCACTCATTCATTACCAGCTGCTGACTAGTTCGAGCAGAAGACACAGGGATATCCGACACGTCAACTTGCAATGCATCAGGAGCAAGTAGATAGATTCAAAGTGGAGCCATCTCCGTCTGTTGCCTGGAAAAAACAGGAAGCCGCTCTTCTCATGTCCCCTTCCTTTAAAAAATGTCTCATGTAATTGCCATTAGGTTTTAAGAGCTAAAGTCAACAGCCATGCGAAGCATCTGGTATCTGTCGGCTGCTCTGCATCATTACGTAGAGTGCTGACTCATACATCTTACTCGTCAAGCAATAAGCAGCATAATAATCTAGACTGTTCTTGCTAAGTTTCTTTCCTCATGTCAACTCTTTTGGACTACCTTCTCCTCCAACCACATGCATTGCATCTTTTGTTTGAAAGTCTTCTTTGAAAGCCTTCTTCGTGAAGTCGGCTTCTTAATCAATTCCCAAGGGAAGGGCTTATTTCCATTCACAACCTTTGCTGATGGAGTTTTTAACGTAAGGTAGGCCAACATGAAATACTGGCTTTTACAATGAAGCTGAGTAATATATTATCTTCGGTCCTTCCTGGTTGAGTGCCACATAATTGCCATAACATGTGACTGGGAACCATAAAGGCATAACGTGTCACCAATCCAAGCAATGGTCAGGCTGCCGCTTTCTAACCGGACTGCCTGGCGAAAGTGAATCTGTCGATGTGCTGTGAGTGCTCTAATGTGCTGAATAGATTTCGCAAAGAATGCTGGATCAACCCCACTGATTGTGTCTTGCTCCGAGCACTCCTGAGGGTGGTCTTCCAATATCAAGGTGTAGGCACCTTGATCTGACTCATCTTCTCTAAGGACACAGGTATGTCTGCTAGGGCATACCTGTCGTTTTTATATTTCTTTAGCCCCCATATTTATTGATTCGATGATTGGGGAAAAAAACTTTCAGCACGCAATCTGTCATCCCCTGTTATTTTACCACGTTTTATAAGTTTGTGGCTATGGTGGGTGTGCGAAATGATACACTCCGCCGTGATGTTGTTCTCTTTGTACCCTTGAAGTTGGTTTGTTTATTTGTTGTTTCATTCGTTCTGTTGCTGCATCTCATACGAATCAGGTTGCGACTGATGTAAGTTTAGTCATGGGCACCGTCTTTTGCATGATCCGCATCCGTTTGCATATTGTTCTGGCTATTGGTTTATTTGCTTGCTTTTCCTTAGGCTTCACACATCTTCTGCTCCTCTTCTTCCTCTCTTGGTTGATGAACTTGGGTTAATGTTTTCCCTGTTTGTGAATAACAGTGAGTTTCACGGCTCTTGGGCTTGTGAATGGTTCTTCGTAGGAAGTCCTACCGGTGTTTTATGACTCGGTCCCTTGGGTGTTTTTGTCCGCCGATATCTTAAACTTGGATGTTTAAACTGTATAAATCCACCTTTGTGAAATTTTATTTCAGATTTCAGTTACTTTAAAAGAATGGGATATTCCAATGGAAAGCCTTGTCATTGGTGATGAGATCGGGCGGGGTACGTTCGGGACTGTTTACAGAGCAAAGTGGCACGGTGAGGTGGCGGTGAAACGTATTGACATCGATCCAGAGGAAGTAGACGCTGCGGCTCGTTTGGAATCGTTCAAGCGGGAAGTTGCGCTTCTACATAAAACTCGACACGAGAATCTCGTGCTGTTCATGGGTGCCTGTATGAAGCCACCCAATCTTGCCATCGTCACACAACTGAGTCAGGTGAGGTACTGGTGTAAAACTTCTTGATGGCGAAACCTGTCATCGTTGTCATCACATCGACAACAACCTCTTCCTGAGTATCGAAACCACTAACTTTTCAGTTTGTTGGAATGGAACTTTACGGTAGTTTTTTGCAGGAACAGTACTCTTTTTATGGAACGAAAGTACGTCCTGAACTAATATTACTCCAGCGTGAATTTTTGTTTCTTAGCAAAAAAATACAAACAGTGCTTATGAATGACGGCTGTGAAACCCCTTATCTCTACCGACTTGATTTTATGGTGCTAACTGGTGTCACGAAGTATTTCAGTCCCATAGCTAGTGTTGTAGTGGGATTTTCGTGCACTCTGAAGTATCCTGTCATTCCGTCGTTGCGTATAATTCAGGTGCAGATTCCTATGAATGTTCCTGGTTAACGAACATCCATATATCTCCCCGTAAAATGTAGACCATAGTTTCAGTTGCTCTTCGTCCAAGCTGAAATGCCTTATTTCGTTAAAGGCATTCATTCTTTTGAACTGTGGTGCTAATATGTCCATTGCTTTGGTTTACTAGCCCACTCGGCCCATGCTGTTGCCAAAATGCGATCCTTTCGTTACAACAGTCATCGATCGAATCACGCTGTAGGAATTTTCCATAACTGTCTACATTTCTGAGCGTAGAGCTGGCGTGTCATTCGTGTGAATATATTTTTATGATTGATATCACATGTTCGTAGTTGTCTCTGTGCATCATTTTATTGTGCTGCCATTCCATTGGATGTCCTTGTGTTATGTTTGTTGGAAGCGTTTTTGGTGACAGAGAATTTTCATTAACATGTGGCTAATTAGGGTTGATCTGAAACCGTTGCATTCCGTACGTGTGATTGTGGTCTTATGTCGTCAGCTACCTTGCAGCACATAACACCCTGGTTTTCGAGTCACCACGTCACCCTACGTAATTAATAGAGTGGTCACACGTACCATATGGCTATGTATGACTTATTTAGCCAAGTAAAACATCTCTTTTTGTGGGCTACCAGTGTTACTATGTCCTTGCCCGTCCTACCCGTTAGAACCTATCAACACCACCACACTTCCATTCGTTTGAAATTCGTTATATTTCGTAGAAAAGTCTATATGTTCGCAGGTATGTTTATGTTGTTCGGTTTCTTCACAGACCTTTGCCCCTAATCGAATGTTACTGCAATCCTAGGAACTGCATGATTTGCTTTTCACTTTTCTAAGAAGTCCTCATAGCGGGATTGACGAAACGTTGCACGTGCGGCTTTCAACCAATGTGACCGGAAGTGACCTTGGTCGTACTGTCTGGTTTCTTCATAGCCACACATCTGATACTATTTTTGATTCATAATGCATCCTTACTAATCCAAGTAACACCATTCCGCTGACTTCTCACCACTGCATACCACCGGAAATCTTGCCCTCATTTGTTGAAGGATGAGCGACGCTATATCCTGTCTAAGTACGATTTAACCACACTGCTAAACGGTTAAGTGTTCAAACTACTATCCGGGTTTGAGACTCTCCGGGGTTTCGTTAGATGCGCACTACTGATGACTCCCAATAAGCATGAAACAGCTGTACGGTGTTTCTCGGCTTTACAGCATAGGTTGGCTTCACTTACAGGGCGAAAGCTTCACAAAAACCTAAATATCCTCACACCACCAACAATCACTTTTATTGTCGCTCTATTGTTCCTACTTGGCGTTTTCGGTAACTTAACCGTCTTCTCAAAATAAAGACACCCGTTCACTCAGTTTGCACTGCTCGAGAGTGTTCCAAGCTGCGTGCATTCATGTACCGGTTTGGGTCGTTTGGATGACATGAATTTCACCTAGTGACTTTCAAAAACGATTGCACAGAGCGCCGATGTTGTCAATTTCACGACAATCGAAACTCAGGGTAGACGGTCAAACAGACTGCTGCATTGAATGATGGAGACCAGGCGCAGTCTCGAACCTGCTTGTTTGATGTAAGAAGGGCCTGTTTATCACTCTCGACCCTTCTTAAACGCTCGTCACTGAACAATAAAACTTAGACTAACTTGCCTGGAATCACTGAACTGTTTTTCCATCTACTACTTGATAATAAGCAACACCCTACAGTGTACCGTTAGCCAATGAGTGCAATCATTTATTGTGGTACGATTCCACGTGACTCAAAGAATTCACATTGATTAGGATACAATGCCAACAACCCCAAGAGACATCGATTCCCGGGTGACGCCAAATCACTCTTCAAAAGCGATACATTCGAGTAACCTTGTCGTATGTTTCTTCCTTTCTGGAAGGAGCACCTGGTGGGGCTTACTCTGTGTAGCCTATACATGGTCACTTCAAGTTAGGTTTAACGCTCAGAATAAAAAGTTACGGTATACCAACCACATACCATCTTGTTTGTGGGTTGTTTTTAAAGCGTGTGAAATACATCTAATTATCGGAATTTCCGCTCCCTCGTTTGGCTGTGGATTAGTTGTATTTTGTCCTGTTCGCTTAGCGTAGAAATTCGCAACCAATTCAACAACACGCAGAGGAAGCAAGAAGGTTGATGAAATGATCACAAGATCTTACGACAATATGGCCCAACGGTGGCCTACAAACGTGCGAACACCTTACGGATGACGCCATCAAAACTGAAGTGGAAACTATGTTCAATAGTGATGGACAGTGTGACATACAAGATTCAACCCAAGGATTGTAATAAACACCACACGGGACAAACGTGCTGGAGGCTCATCACCGGCTTTGGTGAACGGAGACCCTCTATCAGAAGATGCCATCAATTCTCAATCGAACACATGTTCGATTAGAACAAAGTTCGCATTCTACCACAAGCGATAACAATGAAATAACGCGAATTTGTGGAAGCACGGTACTCCAGTGGATACTCCATCGACAAACATACTGGGATTAACTCAGTCTACGAACACTGATGACAAGAGTACTCCGGACCTACAAAGGTTAAAACTGAACTAGTAACCAGAATAAAAGCCTGTAGAAGTAGAGGAGGTCGAATCCAAGAAAGCCAAAAAAGAGCCATAATGCAACGCAAACTGAGAATAGGCCAATCAAAGAAAAAAAAGTCTGCTGCAGAATGGGCCAAGATAACTAATTAATTCGAACTATACCGCAACGTAGATTGTAAACATATCGACCACAACCGTGGTGAATGCTCTTCAAAAGGATCAATCGAATGCAAGTTGTGCGGACCACAACGCAGCGCTTATCGTAAACAAACCAGCAAAAATTACGATAAATCCATTCCTCAATCATCCAGTCAATTGAAACGATATTGACTACCCTTTTAAAGGCATTATGAATGCAGGCGGACAAGGAGAAAGTACCCAACGGATCGTTCACTAGTGATGGCATTACGATTTTTAACGAAAGTTTTGCAAACGAATTACCAGGCTCGATGAATGGATGTGGATATCAGAGTAGTCCTGTATCATACAGACGGCGTTTATTACAGGACCCCCAGTAACTGGAGGCGGGGAACAATTTCATCCTCATACTACCGGTTAGGTATTTTATGAGGATTTGTTACACAAGTATCGGGTCCTCGCCTTTGTTGGGAGAGGATTTCGCGCCATGTGCGTAACGTGGCTCTTGCTTGAGATTGGCTTGGTGTCCTTGAAGTTATCAACTATAAGTCAAATCTCACATAATCGAATTCAAGTCGTCCTTTTTTGGGGGTTTGGTTTCAGTTTGATGGATAAACTTGAAATCTAGTTAAAAATTCAGCTGATTGAGAACTTCATAAACGAGAGACTCACCTGGATTCCAAATGAGTCTCCCGTCAAAACTAAATTGGTACGCAACTGAGTGTATAGATCGAATTTCGTGTAGTTTGGATTCAAAGGGGACATAAGGTTGACGGGGACTGTGTTTACCTGGTGAGCCCCGATAAGGGCGAAACCGGTTGTGGGCTGTCCAACAGTTTTCAGCTACCTTTCGAATAGTGATTTACTTGTGTACAATATATTGCGATTTTTGGAATATCCTACTCACTGAAACATGAGGCGGCTTGGTGCAGCGCGTTCAGTTGCTAAATCACGTTATAAACGAGGGATTCAGTTGGGTTACAGGTACGTCTTCCGTCGAAACCAGATTTTTATGCATATTAATGTATAAGTTGAGTAGTTAAGCGAGCTTTGTGGTTGCACGCCAACGAGTCATCCGTGTCAACACTGGTGTCGCTGTCTCTGATGATGAGGCTAGAGAGCCTAATGTATTTTCTTCCATTCATCACCCATTTGTACTTATTTCACCACTACACTTTTCTAGTACCCTCTTGTTGATTTATCGTGAACGGTGAAACAATTTTGTCGGTACTCTTTGACTATGCCCAAATTTGGTTTCAGGGTGAAACACTGTACGATGAACTCCATCACCGAGGTTCTAGCATGGCCATCAATCGAATCATAAACATTGCTACCCAGGTTGCCAAGGGCATGGGTTATCTGCACCGCAAAGGGATTGTCCACCGGGATTTAAAAACTCGCAATATATTTGTGGAAGCCAACGCACGTGTGGTCATCGGCGATTTCGGTGTCTTCAACTCTATGCAGTTGTACAAAAAAGCGAGGTGAGTGTACGGATGCATTTATTTTCTTGGTTGCTGCTACCATATGAACATGATAGGTCATATCACACTCGCACCGGATGAGTAAAAAATCCTCGCGTATAGTTGGCTGTTTGTTCAAGATGGACAGATATCCACGGGGACCTGCTATTGTGTTTGTTAACTTTTGCTTGGCAGACTATCTTGCATGGAGTGGACAAGCAAAGCATGCTCATAGCATTTTGCGACATGCTTCTGGCAACCGGAACCTCATTGTAGCAACCACTGGAAGCTGTTATTCTTATTACATGTAATATACTGCGAATTCCACGCCGTTATATACACTCAGAATTAACACTGTATTAGGTGGCCCCTGTTCACAGACTTCGAGACTTTTTGTATTGATGGTAGCCAGCAGAACCTTTTTCTTCGTAGAAAGCACCAGTATTGACATAATACCTCACTACTGTACGATGCTACGCTTACGTTTACACATCAACATAGGGGAAAGTGAAAAACCTAAACAGAACATGATGTTAACTCATCACAAGCGTTCTTACGTTTTTCCACATATCGGTTACCGGTCATATCTAGCTACTTCTCCAACCAGGTACCAGAGGGGTCTAGGAGACCCCAACACAAAAGCCATATTGTACTGGAATCATCCTCTCTTGTTATTTCACCAAGCCATACTTATTCCACTTCGAGGTTTACACATTCCTCAACGAGGCATGAGAAGAAGCATCGTGTGCATTTTGTGGTGCTAGACATTTGCTGCACAACAAAAAACTCGTCCTCATATTGCCTTGGCGCGAACTCGCGCCTGTGGTTCTGAAGCATCGGTGGTCGAAGTCCTGAAGTGCTAATAATCCATCCCTCACGGAGGCTGTCTTACAAGTATGATGTGAGCCTCTGTGGGTTTCATGGTCAAACCATTTGCTCACGCTACCTGAAGAGGTTGAGAGAGATAAATCTTCGCGCCACAATATTGTCCGACCCCTTACCAGTAAACTCTAATCTGTTTGAAATAATCAATTAGTTGATGAATACTCTAAATTCGCAACTGTCTCGTGCAAATTCCGAGAGGAATCAGCAGGTTTGTTTGATGTCCCTCGTTAAATTTGCTTTTGAAACTGAATCAATCCGTTGTCGATTCATCATCGCGCGCTCTACATAACGCTCTAGCTACCTCCACTACAAGCTTAAAATATAAATTGAGAAGTACCAGGGGGCCTTCTTGTCCCCATCACAAACACAGTAAACCCTTGTGAAATGAATCCTGGCTGAAGAACAGTCCACACCAAGGGACTTATCCGTGGGTCAGAGGGTTAGAGGGTTTCGTTGGTGTTTCTCCCTATACTGACTGATGTCTGTTATATTACGTTCATTGCCACATGTTTTTTTAAACGAACTCAGTGTCGTTTTTCGTTGTAGTTTATCCGTAAACTTGCAATCTATGTTACAGATGGGGTAATTATTTGAATGTCCCTCCATTTTGGCTGTGCTACGTGGCCCCTGAGGTAATACAGTCTCTCAACTTGAACTGTACCTCGTCGACCGTCTACGCTGAACTTCCTATGACCTTCAGTTCGGATGTTTTCGCCTTCGGGTAAGCGTCCCTATGCCACATGAAGTGTCGGGTCGTGTTTCCCTGCAGTATGTTGGTCTCGAATCTCTAGGCTGTTTAAACCCCGGGGCAGTCGGAGCTCTATAACATTTTTACCTATGTGTCTACCGGGTGCTTGTTTGTATTATTCGTATCATTGAAGCATATTAGAGATACCCTTATACAGTCACCATATGGGTCGGTTATAACTCTCAATATTCCCATTAAAACAGAATTGGTTTATTTCACAACATATACAAACCTGTTCATGACGCTCTACTATCTGCAAAAATCGATGATCCGATCAACTCCAAATAGCTGGTAATATGTGCTAAGTGTCAGTTAGCTACTTCTAATAAATGTTTTTGAAACATTTGTTCATCTGTCGAGTGCTTTGGCAACATGGTTGCCGCTCAACTCGAAGAAGGCGTGAGACAGGTACGGTACAAAGTGTTCTCAAGAGGGATTATACCTGTTTTGGACCGTAGTTCATTTGAGAATCACTGTAGTTCTGCACCACGGCAAGCTTTCCATTGGTTAGTAATTCCTCAAGTGGTCTGATCAAAAAAGCACAATATTAATGGAACCGTTGTTTTTAATCCCGAGACTAGTATTTATTGACGTTTGTGTGTATCGCTTTTTGCCAAACTACGGTCTCGCTAATCGATGACGTATTTTTGTCTGCTTCGTACCAAACCCGAGATATGTTTACGGCATCAATTGATTTCTTCAAAACTCGACATACTGTCGTCCATGAACGTCAGTGTCTATTTTTACCCTTGCGTCCTTCATTAACAACACCATAAACCACACATGGGCTGTTTGCATACCTCAGGCACACATTGATGGCGTGACGACAAAATACCTGAGCAGTCTTTGCAACAACAGCATCACGTGTGATGCCTTACAAGGCACGACTTAGACATACGGTCCACACGACTGCTTTATTTTCAGCTCACGAGGAGCTAGATTAGTGTACTGGATCACCTCACATCACGCAACATGACAGATTGACTGTCCTCGGCATGCATTTTCTAATGGGTAGGTTGTATAAAAAACAACCGTTTCCCTGTGCTTTCCATGCTCAACTCCCTATTGGCATCACCAGCAGGAGCCGCCTTGGTTCTTACAAATAAGCGTTATCTACACCTTAACAACCAACTCATTGTACGATAAGTTTAGCTCACGTCTGGTGATGCGTATCCTTGGGGTGCGGAATCAGATACGTTTGAACAGTATAATACCACCATATATATTCATGTATGTTTTTACAACCTAGCGTGGATAAACTGCAGAATTGAAAATTGTGGAAATTCTTCACGTGATGTTTGTTTAGGTGTTTCATGGACCTATCCAGTTCAGCTCTCTGTGGCACGCGTGCATTTTACATTTTCCTGAAATTACATTATATATA
>NW_008751769.1:358444-414828 GCF_000715545.1 Opisthorchis viverrini | reverse complement strand
TATATATATAATTTTTGGTGTAGTTTTGTCAAAGTTTTTTTCCTAGCACCCATCACAACGTTTGGTCTAAAGCATTTTCTCTCAAATTGAGAGTAGTACTTTGGATGTTTGTCCGACAATTTTTACCGGTAAAATTTGCGATGCGGCCCTTTCCCCCAGATGCACTGCAGAGATCTTGAGCATTGCCAACTCCCACTGAAAGCTGTCTGTAAGTTAGGTTTTCGTTAGCGAAATACACTCATTTGCATACCAATTTGGTTTGGAATAGAGGCTCATCTGGGACTCAGTTGAATTTCTCGTTTACGACGGTTTCATGCTGCTTTCCAAGAAAATATCTTGTCAAAATCAAATCGATTTGCGAATGAGTGTATTTTGGTTAATTTCGTGCAATTTGGGTTCAAGTAAGACATAATGTTGACAGAAACACGGGGATTGCGCCTATCGGATGTGCCCCAATAATGGGAAGCCGTTCGTGAGCTGTTGAGTAGTTTCCAGCAGCCTTATTCATAGTGTACTACATCTATTGGGTTTGTGTTGTTTTGTTTTTGAAATAGCCAAGCCGGTTGTGTGAGCTTGAATAATTTGCCTTTGAGAGTAAAGGGTCCCGATGCGAGTTGCTTCAATAGATGGTTGCGATAACGTTACTGATGATGCCCATAGACTGATTTCACCCGGGAATAGCCCTGTTAGGATCCTTTCCATGTGCGCCCACGTTGTATATGAGTATATGCGCGGTTTGCGGATCTAGTGCTTCACCGACAGGACTACATTGCGAGCAGTGGGATGCGTCAACAGAAGGTCACGGTTATAGGGGCGAGAAAATATATTGTAACTTGTGACTGTTGGTATGTATGTGTTTGTCATCTTATTCCTATAGTCCTTAACCTCTAACCGCAGTGGGCATTCGAGTTTCTATGTAATCATTCGAGTACCAGCCTCTCCCAATTAAGATAAAACCATTTAATTTCGTTTTGGGTTCAAGTAAGACATAATGTTGACAGAAACACGGGGATTGCGCCTATCGGATGTGCCCCAATAATGGGAAGCCGTTCGTGAGCTGTTGAGTAGTTTCCAGCAGCCTTATTCATAGTGTACTACATCTATTGGGTTTGTGTTGTTTTGTTTTTGAAATAGCCAAGCCGGTTGTGTGAGCTTGAATAATTTGCCTTTGAGAGTAAAGGGTCCCGATGCGAGTTGCTTCAATAGATGGTTGCGATAACGTTACTGATGATGCCCATAGACTGATTTCACCCGGGAATAGCCCTGTTAGGATCCTTTCCATGTGCGCCCACGTTGTATATGAGTATATGCGCGGTTTGCGGATCTAGTGCTTCACCGACAGGACTACATTGCGAGCAGTGGGATGCGTCAACAGAAGGTCACGGTTATAGGGGCGAGAAAATATATTGTAACTTGTGACTGTTGGTATGTATGTGTTTGTCATCTTATTCCTATAGTCCTTAACCTCTAACCGCAGTGGGCATTCGAGTTTCTATGTAATCATTCGAGTACCAGCCTCTCCCAATTAAGATAAAACCATCGCTTTAGCTTCGTGTTTTCTTTCATATATTCTCAGCCACCAACTCCTAGCTAATATCAGAATTTTCCCAACGCCTGTCGACCAGACAAGGCAAAAGTCAGCCTTAAAATACCATAGTCTTCAAGTTTCATGATTACATTACTCAACACATCAACCTATGTTTAAAAGTCTACAAACACCGTTCAGCTTCTTCACTGTAACCAGTCATCGGCAGCAGGCATCTCCTCGACTATAAGAGATACTGCTGTATGCCGCGCCCTACATATTGAGGCAATAGTGGTTAATCAACACCACACTTAGCTTGCACTTTTTTGACAGCATTACACAACCCTCTACTTGGATTGTCGATTACTGTTTTTACATTAATTCCCAAATCGCCTAGCAGCGTTTCCATTTTCGTACATCCGTTTTTTATGAATAGCTAGAACTGTTTGGCTCTATGCGCTTTCTATTTATTCGATCTGCTTTTTGCAAATTTTTCCCTCTGCTGCAAAAAATATAATGCGCGAAGAATTTGGTGGGTACTCGTCCCAGGTAATCCTCGTACACATCAGGTATTCAGATTTTGGGAACCGGATCGAAAACCGGACGTGGCCCCATTTCTTACCAGGTGAACATCAGTTTTTGTTTGCCAAACCGCTTGGTTTCCTTGGAGTTTGCAACAACTTTCAGGACTGTTCGGATAACTGAGAGGTTACTGTGTGCATTATTGGTTTCAACCATTCTCGTCCTCGGCATTTTCCACTGCACTTCTAAAGGTTTAGGGAAACCCGTGAAATCTAAGCTCCTACATATCCCTCATTTGGAACGGCAGTCAGTTCTGGGATATCACCCCAGCTGGAGGTGCGGCTAAATCACGCAAACAGTTCATCTCGTTTAGTTCGAACCAGGGCGCGTCGTTTTATTGCTCCCAAAATCATCTTGGAATGTCTAATATCCATTTATCTTCTATGCTTCGCAGCACTGTATGGTATGAATTACTTGCGAAAGAATATCCTTTTCGGGGTTATCCAGCGGAAACAATCGTTTATTTGTGTGCGCGAGGGATTAAGCAAAACCTGCGCATCCCTGGACCAAAGGATTTCAAAGTAAGTTTTAATAATCCTTGACTCGATGTTTATATGTGTACTTATATCTGAGTCTCGCTTTCTCGAATCATCGGTTTCTGTTTACACTTCGTGACACTGCTGGTGTTGAAGTTTTGTCCGCCGGAGTTGATGAGGTGAACCTGTAAACAAAGGGAAAGTACCTTAATATACTGAAAATTCCGGATTCATGGAAAGATTTCCAGTAGGTTGCACATTTTGAATGGGTACGGCATTTGAGATTTAAGGTTACTTTGAGCTACGTGCTCTATTTTAATTTAACTTTCCAATGCTCTTCCAAGAATACGGTTTCCTTAATTCATACACGGGTGACCGACAGCCATGCAAAAATCATTTGAAAGTTGAGGGCAAGTGGATAATGAGACAATATAACCTTGTAGTCTAAAAGGCCAGGAGGAATGATTAAAGTTAATCTTATCTTAGTTGCATGACTTGATCAACTTCCTGCTTCTGAGACTCCATCAGGGACGCTACCAGAAGAACCAGACGGATGCGCCATCCACGGGTATCCAATTAGACAAGGATCCTACCACCCTGTGACGTAAAAGCATCAGCGACCTCTGCGTAACCTATTGCAGTGGCTTCTGGATCCTCGTAAGTGAGCATCCGGTAGCAAGTAAAGATGAAGGGGCAATTATACCAGCCATTGTGATTCTATTCTTGCTTCATATAGGAAGTACACATCAATTTCAACGAGTCCAGTTTGGGGCCAAGAGCAGTTGTCTTCGCCTGTCCGTCCTGTTTTATGCAGTTAGTAATCGACCTAGCTGATGATGATGTGGTGGTGTCACGGTATTTTTAATTGTATATATCATAGGCGTGTGTGAGCTGGGATACCGCCAGCGCACCTGGACATAGGCATACGGATTATTGGAGTCCTCGATAAAAGCCTGAACGCGAGTACCCGTGTGATTTGATTACTTGGTCAACATCCCGAATTCTCAAGTGTAATAATGTGTGAATTACTCGATTCTGCAACTCATGAAGTAGAGATGTTTGCAAATAACTACTAATTGAAATTGTGAACGCGATTGGCATGAGTTGCCTCTATAATGCCAATTGCTTGTAGGTTATTTTGACCTCTTTACCAAAAAAATCTTAGTTTCTTTGTCTCAAATATTGTTATCCCATTTCCATCTTCGAAGAACCGTGTCATTCGTAAAAACAGACAGATTTTCTCTAAAGTATTGGTGTAGGATATCCATCCATTTTAGTTGCGGATGAAAAGGGTATTCAGATATTAGCCAACCTCAGTTGGCGCAAAGTGCAAAAACAATGAGACGAAAGTCCATTCTCTGTCATCCTTTGTACTCTCGTATTTTCCAAGCCAGTGTTATGTCACATTCTTTTTTCTCTACCAAGTGGTCCTCGGGCTGTTTGGCAATCTAGGTTCACCGATTGTTCTGCTCTCTGGGGATAGGTCAATACAAGATGCATAGGATTTAATGGCGGAATGCGAGTATTTTATTGTCCGTGAATAAGAACCGGCGTAACAGACTTCAGATAACAGAACGAAGCGGGCAGTATCTCCAGAACCAAACACGCTGCCACTACTGAAGGTCATTCATATCTCAATTTAGAGAAAATTTTATGTGACCATTGTAGGTAGCCAAATCGGGCCCCTTGGAATGCGTGTATCACAGATTAGACACTGCTGACTTTGATCGATGCTCCTCATCTTAGGAGTTGTGACCTTTCTTCACCGCCTGGTGCTCCTACGGTGTTGGTGATTACCCTTACGACTTCATTAACCTGTTGATTTGTCCTTGCAAAAGTAGCCGTTCGTACCACTGACAAATCCTAAACGCCATTCATTCAATATTGCAGGAAATCCTCGTGCAATGCTGGGCCCATGATCCTAGTCGCCGTCCGGAGTTCACCACCTTGGTGAAACTACTTGATCGACTACCAAAGTTACATCGTAGTCCATCTTACCCGACAAAGCCCACTTCGATATGCCTCAGTTCCGGCTCGCACGGATCTCTTATTCCCTGAATGACAAATGTGAACCATGCCGCCAAACCATACGTTCACTTCTAATTTATGAAAGAAGTGAACAGCCGAAGAATCGGCCACACCATTCGCCGACGCATTTGATTTCCAGAAAATCATGTTTGTACTACTACTTTTCACTGCACCCCTTCGCAGCAGCACTGACAGTCTACTCTTCGGTTTGTTTCTGCAATCACCTCGGGTCGTGCATCCATTTGATTCTCTCACATCGTGCAGACCACTGATTTGTGAAATATATCCACCCATGCCGTCTTCAAATGTGTCATAGCTGTGAATTGGTTCTATCTTCATAACCTTACGCCTCGGCACACTCCCGTTTCTTCCAGTGCACTGTCTTTCACAGTTTCCTACGTGGTTTGTTTCTTTCATCAGGTTTTGCAACTCTGTACACAGTTCTTCTTGCATCTGATTTATACCTTGCTCACCTGTTTTTCTTGGTGTTGTTCAGTTTTTACGTCGGCGAAGTGCTGCTGCGATGATTATTTGCACTGCTGGCACACTGTTAATGTGGATTGATCATATGTATATATGCATACACATATGCAATGTACAGTTTTATTTTGTACTGTAATCTAACAAACATTCCCTGATACTCTTATTTTAGCACTCTGTCTTTGTCTTGTTTTTTTTCTATAATTACTCTAGTACATTAACCACACGTGACTGCTGTGCTTATGGCTTTGATCTTCTGGGTACATTCTTCCAATGGGCCGGCACTTTCTGGTATTTTCGACCAAATGCAACTATTGGCTTCTTACGGTTTTGTTGAACCGGTTACGCTGTGTATACATACGGGTATTATGTAGTCTTAAGTGTGGTTACCTGATTCGGATTTTGAAATGAGAGTAGCAGCCACGGTCGCTGTCTGTGAGTTTCCGTCTCAGTGCAATACATTATAAAAACTCTCTGTGGCCTCATCTGCAGTCGAATTGTTCGGCTTCGGACTGTTCCCACCTACTCACCGCGATTTATTCACAGCTGTCCACCAACACCTGTGGATTGTCTTAGCTAATCGGTAGTATCCTCTGTTGTCGAATCCGGGTCATGCTGTGCGATTTTTCAGCACCATTGGGCGGGATATTGAATGTGAATTACCAGGATGGGGAATTACATGGTAGGACCCAGATCCAGCAATGTAGACTGCTGTTACTCAAGTTTCTGTCATGGTCGAATGGGAAAGGTAGTTTCCTAATTTTTTGAAGCAAACTACCCACGAGGTTACTGAGAGCTTAGGGACAGCTTACGACTGATTTCGTCCTCTGGGGTCATCAGGTATGCGCACTGCGTTAAACGTGTCCCAGTTGGACCCATATTACGAGAAAATCGGCGAGTATACTCATTTGTACAGTAGCTTGGTTCAAAACGCAGACACAGCTCAATCTGTCGTTTTTGGTAGTGTTCTTTGTCGAATTTCGTACAGTTTGCATTCAAGTAGAACATAAGGTTGATGAAAGTTTTGACTGGTGCGCCTAGCCGATGAGCTTCAGGAAGGCAAAACCGGTCATGGGCTGTCCAAGTCTCCAGCAACCTTGTGAGTAGTTCCCATTAAAAAATGTAGTGCGGTATCTCGAATATCGTACCAACTGGAATCAGAGGCGGCCTGGTGCAGCGCATTCAGTTGAGTAAGAATATCATAAATGTGACGTTTTTCTGGGATTCCGTTGGGTGAAAACCAGTTTAGTTTCATACTTATTGTAAGAAGGATGTATTCTCAGCCAGAGACGTTATCATCTCAGGATTGTCGCTTTTATGGAGCAGAGGCGGCTGCAGCGCATTCAGTTGAGTAAGAATATCATAAATGTGACGTTTTTCTGGGATTCCGTTGGGTGAAAACCAGTTTAGTTTCATACTTATTGTAAGAAGGATGTATTCTCAGCCAGAGACGTTATCATCTCAGGATTGTCGCTTTTATGGAGAAAATGCCGTTCGACTTATACGCTCATCTGTACATCAGTTTGGTTTTGGTGTAGGAGACTCACCTGAATCACAGCTGAATCCGTCGCCTATGATGTTCTGGATCAAATGAACGTGCTACACCAGGCCACCTCAAGTTTCAGCTGGTGTCACAATACAGCACAGACGTAATACACTACTGATAAGGCTGCGAATGTTCTGTGTGAATTCCGCTTTTCAAACATTAACGTTATAGTCTTATATCGTATCCCCAATTTTCGCGTAGCAAGTAGCCAAACTTGTAGGCGTTCACATGTGCACGATACTAACATAACATTTGGTAATTCTAGATCATAATTCTTATAAGTCTCTAAGTAACATGGCTCCACTTCGCACTCTACTGGACAGTTGAATAGGTACGACATTTTTTCGCTTACGTCAATCGGTGTCACCAGCACCGCCATCTTCCTCGATCATGTGACTATCAGGGACACGGGCCTGTCTGTTGTAGTTAGATTACGGATCTACAGAACATGCAGTTGCAATTCTCTTCTTGGATAGTTCTCATTTCATCTGGTATAGTTCTTGTCAATTTTTATCTAATTGAAAAAGTGTTGTACTCGAGGTTCACTTACTGAAAGCTCAGCAACAGTACATGTCCTTTTCTTCGGACGCTTGATTTGCAACCCACATATGAAAATGCAAAAGCACTCGAGTTGAGCGACGTGATTTATTTTCGCCCCATTGCTGATCAGCTCTAGTGAATGCGAAACTCAAATTCAGTTCTTCCCACATTTTCATTAATAGTCAAAATAATTACATCGGGGCAAAGCAATCCTGTTACGTGGGTCCTTCACAGAACTTCCGGTTTCCCCTCATTGTTGTGTTGAAGTCTTATTTCTCAAGGGATGAAATTTATTGTGAATCGGGTGTGCGCACGAAAACCATGATGCCGTTAAGAGGGGACATGGTCCGCTTGATGTCAACGTGTTGACAGCTGTGCTCTTAAACACAGTCTTTCGGAAACTAAAATTTGTGGTGAACACTTGATCGATCATCAAAACCATTGCTTTACAAGCCTAGGTTGACTGGGGTCGTTTACATTTCTGGTAACAGAAATGCTGAACCCGTTCTCAAGTATAAAATAATGCTCTTACGTGGAGAAAAATTGAGGTGGGGTCTGAAAGTTTACTTAATCAGTCGAAATTGAAATTCGCCGCCTAACCATAGTCTACGTTGTAGTATTCCTAGATAGAACGCCTACCGTTAACCGTGGATCCTTTTTGAAGCAGCTTCGTTGAAACGGGCTGAGGGTTTTTCAAGGAAAATCAGCCGTGAAAACACTGCAACCTTTTCTCCACCTGATGGTTTTCCAAACGTTGGCTTCAAAAAGCATGTGGCGTAGATTTTTGTCACCCGTGATACTCAACGATTTGAGCGGTAGCTTTAACAGCAAGATAACGGTCTCAAAATAGTCGAGCCGTCCAGAGCGGGGTTTCCCAATAGCGTTGAAGCGCGTTCCTTACGCTCAAGGACCTACTTTGCAGTCAGGTTTTTAGTCAAAAGCTGCAGCTGGGAATTCATGTTGTTCGATATTCTCCGCCATGGCATTATGTCAGTTGATACCCAGCCATATATCATGCAAAAGTACCTACACGCCCTATCAGCTGTCGCCTGTTGGCATCAGTAGGGCAGATGACGTCTACCACTGAAGATACCTCTCTTTCCTTATTGGTATACCTAACATCCCACCCTCGCCCACTTGACAATTATCCCATTTTAGATCGCAGTTAGCGCGCTTCAGTAGCGTGGGGGAAGTAAGTTGCGAGTAACCGAACTTCAACACAAGTTCATCCGCTTGTATCGTGACTTCAACAAACTCCGTTGTGCGGTTGTGGATTCTGATACGAACTCTCACCGAGCAAAATGCCAACCGCCCTCTGTCTATAGTGTCTACATGTGCACGAAGCAGTTGTAGCCCTGATTCAGCGAAAGTTTCCTAATGATCTTGTCTATCTCGGAGAGTTCACATATGGCTGCGGTCACCAGAAAGTGAATGTATAAACAGAACGTCTCATTTTTCATAAGGCCCACCTCGCTTGCATATTAATTTTAAACGTAACAAGAAAAGGCAACGCTTGCACGTTGGTACCGG
This sequence comes from Opisthorchis viverrini, assembly GCF_000715545.1. Taxonomy (NCBI): domain Eukaryota; kingdom Metazoa; phylum Platyhelminthes; class Trematoda; order Opisthorchiida; family Opisthorchiidae; genus Opisthorchis; species Opisthorchis viverrini. The sequence goes on along the minus strand of NW_008751769.1, from coordinate 406,121 downwards.
CTGGTTGTCTTTTTTCAAGTAGTGTGGGGACGTTGCACTTCCAGGACTTTCCGAACGCTGAAAAATCCTGGAAACAAACTGATCGCAGCCGATGCCGAGGCTGCGCTGTTGACTGCCCATCAATCTGGAATACGCAGGCTGGGTCAGATCCTTTGTCTGTTGCACATTAAATTTCCCGAGCCAATTTAAGGAATAAGGAACGTTTCCCAAAGGTCTTTTGTGATATCTACTGTATAATAGAAACAGGCTTGTAAATCACGGAATTATATTATCAAAAAATAGACACCTCAATAAGCCTGTCAAATCGAATTACGGCCCATCGGTTTGGATCTATTCTGAATTTACGGAGTACTAATAGGCTTTTCTGTTTCTGAACGCTCTTGCTCTTCTGGGTTGGTGAGTATCCATCAGCGTTGCTCAAAGACGGTGGCGCACCTCTTTGTTCTACCTTATTTGGTTGTTTTGGAAGCAAAACGACCAGGTTACAACCGACCGTGGTACTTATTTCGAAGCTCCCTATCATGAAGCTACAAGCCCTATATCTGTCGGGGGGCAAGATGGACCAAGTGGTTAGAGCGCCAATTTACTGACCGGAAGGTCCGTGATTCGAACCAGAACTCTGCTTCTGGACTTCTGCTGTCTAAGCTTGGGCTTGATGTACTAATGGATTTACTTTCAGCTACTAATGACACCCTAACGTCACTTATTAGTAGGACTAGTCGCGATTTTGAGAACACTGCTTACTAATATAATGATCTCGTCATTCGAAAGTTTCCAATTCAGTCCCACAAAGACGTTGGTTGTCTGCATCGAGAAACAGCGTGATTGATTTTATTTTAGAATCAGCTGATGGAAAATACAAAGTGAAAAGTAAAAGTTATTGGAGACAAATGAATTAGAAATGGTGATTCACTGCCATACAGCTACCTCCGTCTCATAGCTGGTCTGGTCAGGGAAGAACAACCTAGAAACTCCGTCTATGGCTGGCTGCCCACAACTAACGCAGTCTGACGCGATGAGGTGATCCAGTTTGTTCTGGAAGTATAGTGAAAAACATAAAGGTATGAATGATCCTGCTGAAACTGTAACACAAACTAAGCAACCCCCAGTGATCTAACGACGATTATAAAGTGGAACACCAACAAACAAACCTGCGGAAAACATACAACAAGAGTATGACGACAATCTCAAGAAGACTCCAAATGAGAACCTCTCCCTCCTCTTGTTAAACAGGATTCTCCAATCACTAATGCACATACAATCACTTCTGAATGTTGTCAAGTCGTCGTCCATTTTATTCAATGTTCGAGCCAGATGGGGACACCTGCACAGCAAGGTCTGAAAGCTTTCGAAAGAAGCGATTTTTCCCGTACAGACGAGCTAGCCACTCTACGTATGACACATTGCACCAGATAGACCAGCCCACATGTCGATGACCTGGTTGCCAAACCGGAAACTTCAATCTGTCAGCCGTCTCTCCTTTCCGGCTAGATGGTCAGGATGATGCGGGAAACAGGGCTCAACCAAGAGGTTAGTGGCGCTTGTCCGCGCTTGGAGCTATCAAACTTAATGCGTGGTGAACAACAGTCAGCGAAATATTGTCGCCTTCCCCAAAATCGTTCGCATAAAAGCAGCGCAAGTGATCGCCTAGTGCAGTGAATAAAATGTGCGGCAGAATACTGGTAACTCGGGAGGCTACGTCAAAAAATGCTAGCTGCTCGAAAGATTGTTAATGGGGTACGAAATTTTTTTGGGGTTTTCGCATCAGCTTCTTCTTCGATTCCATATATGGTCTGGAATTTGATGGATTCGGGGACGTTCACTGGTCAACGGTTGAGAGAAGATTGATCTTCAGTACTCTTGTTTATTGCCTTACCACTGTACTAACAAGCCTCCATAAATTCGCACTGCTTGTCACCATATCAGATCAAACAAGAACGAAAGGGGAACGTTAACTCATAGAGCATTGGTACTTCATTGATAAGGCGTTAAACAGGTGCACTGACAGTGACCATGTCCCAACCATGGACAACACAAGATCTATACAGTCATCAAGTTTTGGTCCATACAAGGAATAGAGGAGGAAACTAACTCAACCACGCAATGATGAACCGTCCTCGAATGGTGGCGAGAGGCTTGCATGCCAATTGCCAAGCTTAGTAAACATGTCACTAGCCAGTTGAACAGCAACTGTGCCTTGGTGGACATCTTATAAATAATGCACCGAACGGAATGTTTGCTGTATACAAGGCCCCCGAACTTTCAAGACAACATAGCTTGATTCATAACAGCTGTTCGGGACATCGGGTAGTACAGCGCACAAAGGCGGAGATCCAGAACTCACTTGCAGGTCAACCGATGAAGCACACACACCCTGTTGCTGCATCTTAAGCAGGTCGTTCAACTCTGTTTTCTCTTCAGCTGTGAGGAGCGGTTGAATCTAAAACAGTTCAAAAGATCGGTATGGTTATGGAATGAGAAAGTAGAGTTGTTCTTCAACCAACTGGAAAAGTTTGGAACCGACTGAGAACTCATCGTTCCAGAAGAGCTGGGTAATAAAACAACTAGAGTTGTTCTTTTCTGAAAACATGATGTTCTTCTTGTCCTTTAGTCCTTATATGGAACCATGAGGCCACAGGAAGATCATTATCAGTTCGGAACATGGACCGGTGAATGAAGGAACTTTAGATTAGCTATACCTTACACGAAAGTCTAAGGGTGCACTAGAGCGCTTTGGTGTTATCGCGGGTTGCCAAGAACGAGCTTCATAAGTCGTGCAAACAGACGATTCCCACACTAGTGTGGACTAATTCGTCCACTACAGGATGACAGATAGGACAAACGACATATCATAGTGAGTTCCAGCTGATTTGTACAAGTTGTTGTACTTGAGACTGGCCGGTTCAGAAGCCGTCTACATTATCGGGCTCATGTGCAGTATCCTCATTCTACAGCGATAATTCACTTATGGACAAAAAAATCGGAGCACCTGTTAAGAACCAAACATTTCGAGCGCTTATAACCAGTTATTGCGTTTCGTCCTAGGGATCAATCACATCACCGTATATGTTCTAATGAAGCTTGTCTGCAATCGAATTATCATCAGAGGATATTTGCTTAGAAGATGTTAGTAAGTCAAACATGGCAATCCCCCGTAGCAAAATGTGAACCCGACGGTGGCTGTGAACTACTGCATTTCGTCAAATGTTCCGTTTTTGCACTGAAACGCTCTGCAACAAATGGTGAAATAATCGTCTCTTTTCGAAAAGTATAGTGGCATAATTAGTCATAATTAGGGAGAGCACAGTGATGGACACCGAGCAATAATGAAAGAGCCGAAATCATCACACTTAGAGTTACAACTGATGCGCACATGACATATTAGCAGGTAGATTTGGAAGCCTAAATAACATTAACGCATCAACAATTCAGAGATGAAATTTGTGACAGCTTATGTTCTGTATCTAATCTGGCCTCAAGACTCGCCTTGAACCCGAATTTTTAGGAACTGTAGTGGGGAAGTGATTTCAAAAGTCCTATGGAGATGTTTGCTTTCCTGCTCACTTCGTATCTGTTAATAAATGATTTCACAGCGACGGGCTTTCCTCCTTTTAACAGCACACATTCCAGTGGCGCTTTAAGAAAACTTTAGGGGTGAGAAAGAGAAAGCAACGAAGCTCGTTTTCCACCAGCAGGCGGCACACCAAAGCCTACATCCAATACGTCCAATGTAGACAACATGCAGCTGGAACCCTATGTAAAGTGATACAATTGTTCCTTGGGTCGTTGCCGGAAGGTGGATACGATAAGGCACACAACATATAGCTGGGAATTTCGACACAAATTGTTTCAGTATCAAATGATGGCCAGAAAAGCCAGTGAATACGGTTAGATTGTTTAACGATTTCCGAAGTCCCAACATTCTGCTAGACGTTTCGGGTGGTTCACGCATAAAAATCTTGTTCCTATATGTGAACTCCTTTGGTCGGTCTGAGTCCCGATATGTCGTTTATGATATCTTCAGAACTCCAAAAGCGGTTTAATTTTCATTCCATGATTAGATGGGATCAGTTATCCTGTGACTCTTATCTGAGGTAAAACACCTCAGAGTTTTATTAATATGTTTGTAGCGTATTGACGAATGTGTATTAGTTGTCACAGTGGTGATACTACAAGTTCAGGTATAGGGAATACCATATCACCCAAACATGAAGGTTTCTGTTTTAGGGAAGGATACAAAAGTTGAACGCCTACAAGCAAGGACGCTTTGGAAAGTAAATATCTTCCTGGCATCACTGTAGGCGAACATCCAACTCACCAATTGTATAAGACAGTTCATGTGAAACTGGTGTCCACAAGGGAATACGTAAAACGCACGTAAAAGCAATATATGCTTGCAATGTACACATCGGTTTGCCACATCGAGTTCCTCATAACTAAAAAGAACAACAAATTCGATGAGTGGGTTAGCAAAAAGAGGAAACTGGATTGCATTCAGCTGTCAAAAATAGAATTATTGAGAACAAAGGTCACAGAGGCACCTTAGAGATCAACTGAAAAATTAAGTGCTTTCTTCGTTCTATTCAGGCGAAACGAAGTGGAATCAGTCTTAAGTCGGAGGAACCGGCCCATTTCATGAAAGTGCTGACTGTAGGCTCCACACCGGTAAGGGGCCCCAACCAGGGGGTGGGTTATTCTTCGGTGACCACCCTGGCACACGGTGGACTTCAATATGATTAGGCTCCTAATATTTTGTCACGCCATAGTTTGGCCCTGACAGGACAAATAAGATATAACCAGGTATGTAGTTTACTAGGAGACACGACACGTAAGCCGGCGCAACTGACATCAAAGTTTCGACATAGCGACCGCAAGACAAACTGCCTCATATGGCGTTCGCACTTCAACACTGGAAATGCGGTTTCCTCACCAAACGTCTGCACTGCTGCGTAGACTTGGATGGTGCAACGCAAAAAATCATCGCACATACCCTAAGCGAAGGGCCGGACTGCACATTCATGCAGCAGCCCAGGCTGCACTGGGGCATTGTAAACCCTCCTCTTCGCCGGCATGACAATTTTGAGCACGGCCTGGTGAAGGTGGAACGAGATTTGCCTACTATGGTATTCACTTTTTCGGCAGTAATTCCGAGAGAAACGATACACCAGAGAAAGCCATGTTCGATGTGCATCCATCCAGACATGAACCATAGATTCGCACTTTGGTGGTACAAAGAACAGACCAAAACCAGTAGATGGATTAAGTAGCTCGGAAAGTGGTTCGAATCTCAAAAGCATAGACAGTTACAGTGTTTCTTCCATAAACATCTTAATAACGAAGTTGAAAATACAGGAATGCAGCAGTGTCGGACACTACTTTGGTACTGAACAGAGTAGAAAAATCTCCGTAGACATTTACACGCCCAATGTTCTCGGAATACGATGAAAGCAATGGGAAGGGTATTCCGGAGATAATTTCACTGAGAAAGCTGTCCCATAAAACAGAGCGACAGATGATTTCAAAGAATTCTATTCATGGTCGTCTGCAAGTACGGCCATATTCAAGAAACCGTAGAATGGTTAAGACATGGCCAATGCACCAACGACCTGGACAAACTCCAAAGAATTCTGAACAGAACGTTGCCTGCGAGAAGCTGAGACAGTCGCAACTAGAATGATACCTTTATATTCCAGCATTCTGTTTTGGCACTTTCAAAAAACAGTCGAGGGCGGTTCTTCTTCTAGAGTTTGCTACACACTATGTATCAAACTTATGACCTCATGCACAAGCGCCTCTCAATCTTTCGTGGATGACGCCAGAATGAGAGAATCGGGACATCCGGAACACAAATACCTCTCCCGGTTGCCGGTTTTCCTCGTCCATTTTATTCCTCAACGCCGACTTCCAAGCTCAAAGTCAGTTATTTATTGATAGATCTCCGTGTAGCATCAGGCTGTTGCATTGTGGGCAATTTCATTGCAAACGACCTTTCTTTATTTACCGAGTTCGTGTGACACAGCGTGAAGGGTCCACTTTAGATAGTAATGATGTGTTCATATTCTGTGTATTCATTAGCTGTTATCCCGTATAAGTGCAGCTCACATGGTCATTGTTTTGGATGGTCCATGGACTTAGCGACAAGAACACTCAACTGCATCAATAATAAAAGCGGAGATGAGCTTTCCAGAATGTCACCGCAATATCACTTGACGTTCCGCTTGAGAGCCTTTAGATAGCGTCGCTAAACAAGAGATGACAGTTGTACTGGGCCATCATTCCAGAGGTTTGGTTCCATACACCATAGCCGCTCGTAACTGGTGCATGACCAAAGGAACTGGATGTCCACCTTCCCGACAATTTCATTATCTTTACTTGGATTGGAGTTCCATCGACCTCAAATTCGATCCATATTTACAGCACAATGCCAACAGAAGTGGCAGACCGAGTAACGGTTTAACAACGTACCGTCGTCTCTCAAATTCCGGCCTGTCAAATCCCTATTTTCAATTCAAACGAATGGTACGGAATCAAACACAAACATACTCACCGGTACCGCAGAGTGTCTAGTTGCTTTCGTAGTACATTGGTGCTCCGCATTGTCACATGCATTTCTCGCTTCACCTCACCAATTCTTTGGTGATAAGAGTCCAATGAGGCACAAATAGCATCCTGAAATTGAAAAAAATAGGGTGGATCGGATGAACCCGGCCAGAATCTGCAGCAAAAAGGATTATATCTTGTCAAAAATGTTTGAAAAAGCAGCTACACTTTGAGCAGTCCTCTCAAGCACAACAGTCCTTGGTAAGTAGAGGACAGTAGGCGCGGGTCTATTCTCACTTATTCCACGCTACTTTTTTGGAGGACAGTAAGCTGTTAGGTAATGTATATTTGAGGGGAATGAGATGAGTGACTCCAAATGCATCTAGGTTGAGTCCGACAACCTATTGTAGGACATAGGCTACCAAACGATACGCTAACGACGTAGCTCCTATTGGGCATTCTTATCTACTGCTTAATTCCCAGCAGTAGGGAGGATAGCGATAACTGCAGAGATGAAAAGTCACAGATAGTCTGAGGTCTTAACGAGGAGAGTGATCCAATCAGATTACTGAAGTTCGCCATTTAAAAAAAAATCACCTCACATTCACTCAACTTTCCTGATTCTGAGAACGAAACGCTTTAAAATATCAAGGCTTACTTAAAAACACTCAAAGTTGTTTTGTTCTGTTCTCCCGTCGGTCTTCGTTCACTTGTACGATTTTCTGGGGTGAGTTGACTAGACACAGATGAAGCAGTTCCGTTTGGATTGGCCTAATCCGTTTTCAGTGTGCTTTCGCCGGGGTTCTCTTTGCTTGTTTTATGCGCGCGCATGTCTCTACAAGATGAGCTAGTGAGTCTGCGCTCATTTGCCCATAGGTGAATAGGCTCTCAGTGAACACTTCCGATCGCTGCTACATGGTAGAGGTTTCGTCACTAACATCGTTGTTACATTTCGCCCTTCGTCAATACCACATTGAGGAAAGTGACTTGATACAGTTCCTACCGCAACTTTTCCCTAACACTGACCAATTTAAAATATGACGCCCAGAAGCTGCATCAAAAGCACCTGTGAAACTTGTCGTTTAAAAAGCTACCTGGGTAAGAAGCTTTCGTTAGGCCTCCGGGATCTACTGGCATTTTCTGTCTAAGCAATCTGGACGGAAGTTGATATGCATTGGACAAAAACCTTTTCCACCACGTGGAATGCGAGTACCACATTTACAAACCACACCACAGCGTTCTACGGTATGCTGTTCCAAAGTTTCGCCTGCATTGGGTTAGTGTAGGATTTTGCGGCTAAATGATTATTCGCAAGTAAAATAGTAACATTGTCACCATCCTTTGCAAAACAATAGGGTGGTTTCGGGCAATTCGGGAAACGAGGCCGATTCGTAACGTGTGCTGTTTGCGTAAGTCGAATTTATGGACGAGCGTTTCTTCAAGAGAGATGTTCTCCCGAAAAGTATAACAAAAAAGACAGCTGTGACAGATCGTAAACTAGCTCATTTGTTCAGACTGGAGCAGAACAAACTGAAGTCTACAACCCAGTATAATTCAGCTCACTAATATTCAACAAAATGCGAAGTTTTATGAGATTTTTAATACAACCCGAGCCGAATTCGGCCCGGGACAATCGGCTTAAGTTGTCAAAGTGTGAGAACAGGGTTAATCATCATGTCTTCAACACATGAAGTTTCGTTTGATAGCTATGAGTCAGAAAACAGCATAAGAAGTTGCCAAGTAGTGCGGCGAATTATTGCACAGGATACTGGTAACATTTTTCTCGCCCCGACTGAACACTGTAATGGATCTGTTTAAGGGAGCCATGTTTCTTTCTGTTAACAAGGGCATTTGACATAGAAACACAATAAAATAGCAACGGATTATGACGCTTGTGTGAATAAAACCGGGAGAACGTGCAGAAGCCTAGTATAAACGGTTCCTACTTTGATTTTAGATATATCAGTATTGTTAGACAATTATGCTTCCAAAAGAATAAAATGAATAAAGGGACATGAAGGACCATTCTGGCCACATATAAACTGCTTAGTATCACCACCGATATCCGCATATACTTTTTGGGAGTCTCTGGTCTCGAGTATAGACTGGGCTTCCAGTATCAAGAAGGTATTCAAACTCGTATATCATACTATATCGCGCAAATTAAGATTATTACTGTCTGATCGGAAATGGTGTTCCAGATGTAAGCTGAGGTTTATTAGGCGACCGGAGGCTAAAAGCCTTTAGGCGATTATCATCCGAATCACTCAAAAGTCCACAGGAGTTACTCACACTGTAACACATCGTGCTACACAGTCATTCACTGTAGCGAAGAAAGGTTGACTATTCAAGCCATTGTCGGCGGTGACAATGAGTAACTGGTGAAAGTGGTTTTATAAAAACTGATGAAGAGCATCCAATACAGCGGTATCTGAAGAAAAAGTCGATTTTCAAGAGACAGGGGGCAATCACATCCATCGGCATCCACCCATCAGCCAAACATTCTATCAATCCCTGGTTTATGATACGGGCCACTGCGTTGAGTAAGTGATCAACTTATGGTTTGCGTACGAAAGAATATCTCATGGCGGGACCGAAAAGCCGAACTTCGGATCAACAAGCGATGTCTACATGGTACACGTGAAGGCTGCGGTGGTGACGCACGGATTGCGACGAGCAATACTGATCCACACATTCCAACATCCAACGTGAGAATGCTTCGTTTATTGAGCTCGTAATCTTTTCATCTGCGGTGCTGGCCGAAAGCCAGGTGGATCGCTTTTCGGGGAACCCACAGCATGGAGTTGCGACAGTTATGACGCGCTGTTGATATTCTTCGCTTTTTCGACAGTGCAGGCCTAGCCTCTACACAACTCAGCTCAACCAGCAAAGTAACATCGAAGACGTGAGGAGAAGTTGAAGGGAAGCGCCATTATAGCTGTTGGATAAAAAACCTGGTCTCATTCGCCCGACCCGCTCCAAGTGCATTCATGTGCTATCCAGTGGGCTAAACCGACGTGGCTGCCTTCACCCAGTTTAGCCCGCCAGGTTGGGGGGTAGGGGGCACCGCCCGATTTAGGCAGTTATCACACGTAGACAGCGGTAGCAATTATAGCTGAGAGTTGGTTGCCAGGTTGGGAGGGGATAGACACAGATGAGCTGAATAGCAAGCCCGTCAGTCAGAGGGCGAGCTGAATAGCAAGCCCGTCAGTCAGAGGAGCACTGCCATAATACACTTCATACCGATCTGTGAGCAAATTAAACGAGAACCAAATCCACAGAGCTAGTCATAGAGGCCATTCAATTTGAAGTAACAACCGGACCGCACTGATCCGTAAAACATTTGAGAAATGCTCGTTTCACCACGTGGCAATTAGGTCAGCAGGTGTTACTCGACGACACCCAAGCAGCCAACTTGCTCAACTCAACGAACAACACCAGCCTGAGATAGTTATTCCCCTAACAGCGAAAAATATGCACGGCTTAAGCTGTCAACGACTTTAACAACTCGGGACTACGACAAAGAAGATTTGAACGAATTTCTCTGGCGTCCCTGAAATAAATTTATACAGACATTATTCTACAGCCTTTGATTTGATCTCAATGATTAGTGAGTGGTACTGGTGACCTGAACGTGCCATGCAATCCGATCTATGGTGCCCAGTTTCAGTCGGAAAAAATATGGTAAAACAGGTGCCTAACACTGAATAAAACTTTTAGTATACTTTAGAAAGGTTTCGACAGTACATTGATGGCAGGACGGAGTGACAATAAACTGCATGCTAAAGTATGTAGGTGTTTCAGTGAAATATGATCGAAATAGAAATGGGTTTACTGTTGATATAACAGGCACAAAGCCTTCTTACTGAATCTTAAGAAGCATTCTAACTCTTCATAAGAACACTAATTTGATTAAAATAACATTTCCGAGACTCGGGCAGTTACGACCTGTCCAGATAGGTGCTATCATAGACGTGCTCAATGTACAAGATGCAAAAGAACTTACTTTGAACTGATCTATCGTGACGAAATCATGGAAGTAGGGGAGTAAATCTTCCAACTTCAGCAAAGGACATTCACGCAGCAGACTGGTGGCCTCCTGCATGTTGCTTTGTTTGCCAATCACATGTCGAGCTTAAGAATGAAACGAATATGATTGGAGACAGAAGGTGGCTTATCCGAAGCAACGCAAATGCACACACATTTAGCAATTGTATACGCTGGAATGCTTTGACAAATCAGGTCTTAGTTCCTGGAACACCGCATTCCCATGATCCACCTTAAGGATCAGTGAACATGGTCGAAGACGTCAAAATCATATAGAATGCATGCCTGCACAGACGTGCTACCATCAACGACACAACAATCTAGTTGTCATAACTGTATAAAGTAGTAACTTTGAAAATTAATAAATGAATTATTACATATTTGTTTCTTACTGTGTGATCTGGAGTAGAAAAATGAGTATTTATTTACCTATCCACAAAAAACTGTAGCATGGACACTTAACGACTAGGGAAACCGTCAGTGCACTGACGATGTTTCCTCTATCGGCGACGAAACGAACACAATTCAGATGTCAGGCTGGGCAAACAAACAAACCAAGCAGCGCACTCAAGTCATTTATATTCCACATCACCGACATTGATCTCTTCCACGGGCGCCCCTGAGTGGTTTTGGATTGTTTACACCAGACTGCCGGAAAAAAGTATAAAAAACGATTATCACTTGCCTATGATCATCCATAGTTGTCGCCTTGTTTCCACATTTAAAGCCTCGTTTTGCGCGATCGCCTTTGCCAACGACAAAAAACTAGCATGGACACTTAACGACTAGGGAAACCGTCAGCGCACTGACGATGTTTCCTCTATCGGCGACGAAACGAACACAATTCAGATGTCAGGCTGGGCAAACAAACAAACCAAGCAGCGCACTCAAGTCATTTATATTCCACATCACCGACATTGATCTCTTCCACGGGCGCCCCTGAGTGGTTTTGGATTGTTTACACCAGACTGCCGGAAAAAAGTATAAAAAACGATTATCACTTGCCTATGATCATCCATAGTTGTCGCCTTGTTTCCACATTTAAAGCCTCGTTTTGCGCGATCGCCTTTGCCAACGGAATATTGTCCTATGCGTAATGTAGTAAATGGAAACGTGAAAATGGAATTGTGGTGAACACAAGCCTCAATGCATAGTTGCGTCTCTCTGAAGGAGCCAGTCCTCAGAAGATCATGTAAGTTTGGCCCTTAGAAATACATTTTAAAATTCTTTCACATAATAGCACTTTTGGTCGATTTCTCTACGTAGTCCCTTCAGAGGAGACGATAATATGTCAAAAATAAATCGTCGACCTACCGAGTCAATCGCAGTTTGAAGGGCTTGTTGATGCATACCCAGTAATTTGAGAATGAACACTGTCCCCTGCAGGTGACCGGTCTCTTTGCAAGTGCGAAGTACGAAGCCAGGATCATAGGGGAGAGCTGTAGTGCAACGGGAATAGTGGAAGACGTTCAATATACAGAAGACCTTTACGAATCTTCAATTAGATAATAACGATAAGTCCGAAAAACTATCATCCTTACTATTATGCCCGAAAATTAAAAACGCTGAAACGAATTTTATCAAGGGGTAGTTGAAAAGTGAGCTTATCTGTCAGTAAAAAGTTAACTGATGTCAGTGTGTGGATGACTGACAACGTAATCCTTGCATACCTGAACCCACCACCATATGCACGTGTTCCCACTTTCGGTCCCGCAAAATAGCCGAGGACTTCCAGTGTACCTGTCACCCTGGACACTGGGACAGTACGGCTTGCGTCGCTTATCGGAAACGCCGCAGCACAAACGCTAGTTTGCAACTGAGATCCCACATGAAGCGAGTTTGGTATCCTAGTACGAAGAAAATCGCCGAGGCCACCCGGTTTGAGGGAACGTTTAGCCTCTACACGACCGAGTGCACTGACCTTGCAGAGATCGTTTGGAAAGCACCGTCACTATGACCATCGGGCTCCGGAAATTCACCCGGGAGCCGAATGAAACTGGCGTTCACGCCACTTACTACAGAAATCAATAGGCCAGTCGAAATGAGCTTGCCTCATTAGTCTCGTTCCTCCGGTCAGTGGGTACGCACAACAAACAGCAGCAACAAGCTTCCTTTAAGGTAGCTCCCCGCAGTTCTTCCTAGGTAGCTTAGGGATGGTGCGTAGTAGCCTACCACATAATTTAAATCGAACTATGTGATCACTCTGGATAACAATCAAAAGGCATCTAATACTGGCGAAAAATTCCCGATTATGTTCTCTAGGAGTTTTTTCTACCAGTGAGGAAACAATCTGGTTGTTAAAAGACCCCCTAAGAGGGTTACCAATTGTTGGGAGGAATCTTCTATATTCACCGTTCATAAGCTGTACTGCATGCAAGCTTCATGTGAACTCATATAGCAGATGATGAACGAAATCCAAATTTCCGGGATTAGATCGTAGGGAGGTCGTTCAATGGGAAGTTAGGGACAGTTGCTGACGTGTGATGATAACGGTAGTCGACTATTTGGCCGACTGGTTACGCACCACTTAAAAAATTAACATGAGTGAAATTTATTGAAAGTTCTCAATTAAGTCATGATTCGAGCGATCAAAGTTATAGCTTGTTAGGGTAACTATTGGGTCTGGCGTCCGTTAACCTCGGGTAAAAGGGGCTCACTAGAAGTTTTGTCTTTTAAGCCGATACTGACTGCGGAGAGGACGAGGGTTGACGCAATAAGAAGTAGTCAGTGACAACATAGTGAGGCGTCACGTAACCGGATACTATATCCGTATCACGGATCCTAACCAGAATGAAACGCACGGGGGATAACGTCTTGGGAGCCAAAGCAACCTACTTCTCTCATTTAAATTCTAAAATCCAAGTCTATGGTCTAGTGTATATTAGACTTGTCGCTAGGGTAGTGATGAGCTAAAAAAAACCAGTACCAACCAGTAACCCAACGCTAAATTGTAGTATAAGGGGAGTTAGGAGACTTCATATCACATTGCCCACTTCGGTGGGTGTCCAAATCGTTCATGATCCCACAAACGTAGGAAGCTGACGGTATCATCCACCATCCAGCGCATAGGAACCCTGTGTGATCCACAATTGGGTTGGGTGCCGGTGATTGGTTGAAACAGCTGTATAAATCTATCGTGCACACGACTGCTCGGATAAAAGGAACCTAGTAGCCGCACTTGGACATTATGCCACTGTGTTCCACGTGTTTGTACAGTGGGTGCTGATAAAAGGATGCGTTTTCCTCAGAAGCGCCACGAGTCCGCTGTTAAAGATAGAATGCCAATCCAAAAACCACAAGGAAGTTATCCATAGAGGAGCATTAGGAGTTTTATTGGAAATTTTGTCCTATAAGTGAGACAAACCTGAGAAAGGTACCTAGACAGTTTTTATGAAGAATTTAAACAATTGCACTCGAAAATCTTTATCAAGATTTAACTTCATTTCAGTGGAATTATATCTGGGAGACCCGGAAAAACTACGCGGTTGCATAGCACTAACCTAACAAGCTTGCAGACAGACCACAGTGCACAACAAGTTAATAGATCCGTACTCACAAGATTGCATGAAGGAAGTGTCGAAACCCATAAGCAGCGAATTCGGCTCGTCAGATGCTTCGGAGGACAATGTGGTGGACATCAGCTCTTGCAAACTGAACTGAGAATGACCAGCAGCATCGACCATGTTCAAGGCATGAGCGCTAGCGGATTCCAAATATGACATTAGGTAGTCTTTTGAATCGGCAGATTCTGGCGCTTGATTGGACAAGGGAGATGATGCTTCCGCACACAAAGAGATGAGCAGATGATGAACAGCTTGATCGGTACAGGCGTACCGTTCGACTGCAGTCTGAAGATACCGCATCGCATGCTTGGATGGTAGCAACATGATAGCTGGTAGCAGTCTGAAACAATAAGTATTCTATCCATTGGAAAAAGTTTGGGTTGAGAAGTCAAGTCATGGTTTAAGAATGGCTTGGTAACCAATCGGAGGTAAGTATTCTAGTCCGTAAGTGAAACGTTGATGAAAGTTGCGAAGATTGTGAGATACATTCTACATGGATTCAAGAGGAAAACTAGAAATCGCGTAGTAAGAAACAATATGGATTTCAGTCTGTGCTGGGATATGTCCCTTATAACAACTACCATTAACAAAAAAAGATGAACGAGTGTAAACATGAAAGAAATTACGATGCACCACTACGGGGAAAACAGAACCATGACAAAAGTAGTATTACGCCACTACCACTTCATAAGGTGCACCATTCGGAGACACCTAAATTGTCCATACTTCGAGTTATTGTCTAATTTGATACTAATAAAAAAGCAATTCGTTCAGCTGTAACACTTTCGGTGCGTAGCTGCCACGCCACCCAAAGGAAGCACGAGAGCTGGGATACTGCCAGGTTGTTCAAGCCTAGACAGGTGAAGTCGAGAGGCAGAGGTCGGATTCGAACCACAGAACTTTCGCTTGGTAAAGTCGCCCTCTAACCACTGAGCCATCTCGCCCCTAATTGAGACTACGTCGCAATCTAATGAAGATATGAAGGTATCAATCTACGTACACTACAAAACTGTTCATGGATGCCCCTAAGAGAACCATCAGATGAATGCAGTAAAAAATTCCAGGAAAATTACTGAGCGATGTAGTATTACTTAGATTTAGGATAAGTTCCATATTTTTTTCTAGTCCGAGAAGGGGTACTTCACCAGACGAATAATCTTCCTCTGGGTTTGAGTACGCGGTTCCTAATAGGTTCTTTACTTTAGACGATTCGCCCCAAATACTTTGGCCAACAACTCGTAGGTTTTCGATTGACTCTCAGGCTTTCCTAAGACGCACGACCTTGACTTTTGTCCGAAAGTTTTGGGAGGAGCGTCGACCTTGAGTTTTTCGATTAAAGATGAATAGTTCCATGAATGGGGTCACCAGTTAAATAACTTCAATGTCATTTCACAAACTGGACAGATACGAGACTGCACTCAGCCAAGGACGGGACGTCACTTATTGTGTTTTGGCTTGTTTTTCGCCTCACACATCAAGCAAATTGAGGTTTGATTTGGGGACGAGATGTCTATCTCACGTCAAAATGACCTGAAACGTCACGAACGGCTGTTGTAGAGACTGGACTAAAGCAGGACGTGGGTAGCGCGGGTGGTGCTCTGACATGTGTGGAATTCATCGCAGGAGGGTAGATACGTACATGGTGTATCGCCTACGTTGATAGTTGACCGCTGAGAAAGATGGACTAATCCGTTTGTTACCTCTCCCTAGGTATGAAACCTCCAGCACTATTTTATCGCATAGGCTGGTCTGGTGTGTCAATCTAAGTAGTTTGCTTGCATTTAAACACTTGTTTGACTTTACTGCATTGGACGTTGAACTAGGCCTACATCATTCATTTTGCCCATACCGTGCTACCGTTTTTCAGCTTTATTGGATGAGACATCAAAATCTGACAGTATTTATCTGAAACCTCATTGGTTTGAGGGCAGCAGAAGACGAGCCTTAGTGCGGTTTGAGAGCAACAGTCAAACGTCTTACGTATTGTGAATTACATCGCGTCAACAGGTCGTTAACTAGATGACTGTGATCCTCGAGGCTTATGCATCAAGAAGTGGGACCTATTGCAAAAAAAGTCCAGTCAACGTACAACACCTAAAGTGCGACGCTTCCAACAGATGTGCTAATCAGCAAATTAAATATTAGAAATTTCGCAAGTTCACGGACGCCTTTGATCTGCTGGGCAATTGATGGTTATTTGTGTTCCTTTGAGTCTGCGAGCCCTAGTCAAAATTGATGGTAGGGTTACCAGTGAGTTTACATTAGCATGATATTCAGACATACGGAGCTAGCAAAGGATCATCAGTTAATCCACATGAACACTCTAGTTTCAATAACGCAAACATTCAAAGATTTCGGATACTAATTCAGCGTTCGGTTAACAGATGAGATGCAGTTGAATTCACCTTATGCTGTTGCGTCTTGCGCAACTCAAGTTTTGGAAGGCAAAGAATATTCAGGCTTGCCACAAAACCTAGTCCCCGCAGTATGTTTTACTCCCGAAAAAAAGCACACGTTAGCACATAATCAAACAAAGGAATACTGTAAGGGATACGAATGAGAATATTCCGTTTGCATTGGAAATTTCAAACCACAGTTCTAGAAGGGACTTACTTGACTGGATCAAGAAGTTTACCCAATCGTAACCACACGGTAACAACATCCTCTGGACAGCTAAGTGCTAAGGTCGTCGAGTATTCGTAAACCAGGGATATGCACCTTGAGCTAGCACCAAGTGTTCGTAGCGCGTCCTTGTGCATGCCCAAACGCATGTAGTGAGTAACCAGGCGTGGGTGGTCTAAATCAGAAGAGCAGTAGCGTAAAAAACTCTCAGCGAATCTGTGGCACCCGGAAGGACTTAAAATTGGGGGTTGTCCATAAAAAGTGACCACGGAGGTTATTGGTAACTGCTTCATTTCTCCCAGCTACTAAGAACCATTTTGAAGAGCCTGACTTCGAGGGTCAACCTTAACTTCAAATATGAGCGAAAAGCCATTATCGACTGTACAATTTGATGGCAAATCGAAATTTCCGTTGATAAACATCCAGTCGCCATGCGAAACCGGAGACCGCAACCTCTAACCTAAGGCTATTTTTGCACATCCTTGTACGTTATTTATTTTGAAAGAATAAATGGAATTGCATAACCCGGAAACATTAATGATTGACTAGATTCACTGGAGGTTCCTGTCCGGATCGAATAGTCTTGAATTACTAGTTTGACAACAGGAACAACGGCTGCATTGTGGATTAAGTGGAGCAGTTCTGGCAGGGTGTGCAGAATATTGTTGAGTGAATCACTAGCAAAAATGACAAGGGGAAGTAAAAGTTTATTGTTCGACAATTCGATATTCGATAGCGGTTAAGTAACCGACATTGACTGAAGCAGTAAAAACAATCGATCTTGTTCACCTAACTCCTAAGCTGATTTTCTGACTGAGTGCTTCCGATGAACCCAGCAGTAAAAGGCCGCTTCAAATGTTGTGTTACTCCTTCTAGTAGTTGGGTATACATCCAACCAATTAGTTCGAGAAATACGAATGCCTTCAAGACTTCGGTGTCCCCAAAAGCCTCTGTCCTAGCAGTAGAATCTCGGGTCCCTACAATAGATGAATAAAAAGGGAACGAATTATCGTTGTAGATCGACCTACCGCCCAAAAGTTCTGCCAGAAACACAATTTCTGCATCACCTCCATGGCTTTCGATAAGATCGTACAGTAGATCTTTGGCATCTGGTAGAATAGCCTTGAAAAATACAGTCAGAAAGTAAGAGGGAAGCAGTGTAAACGTTAAAGTACTTATTACGCAGGTACAACGATGTGATGAGAATACGGGGTAATGTTCCCCAAAACGACGGTGGCTGTTTGGTTTTCATAAACAATAAGATTTATTTGAAAAGAAATTATCGCAAATAAGACAACAGCCAAAACAGGAATACAGTCAGATAATCTGGGCGCGAAATAGCAGAAAGGATGCCACTGAAACCGAATGCTACAAAAAATACTCCAAAAATAATTTAGCTGTTACCCTTTCGGTGCCTGGCTGTCATGCTACCTGGCGGAAGCACAAGAGCTGAGATACTGTCAGGTTGCCCAAGCCTGGACAGGAGCAGTTTAGATGCAGAGGTTGAGTACGAACCTTCCCGTCAGTAAGTTTGCACATTAACAACTCAGCTATATCGACTGAATGTTCGATGACAACGAAAAAGCGCAAAGTCTCCGAAATCTAAGCATAAAAAGCGAATGACACCAACAATATCTCTACTGAACCACAACTCACTTCATACTTTTCAGCTGCTTCCCTTCGTGCTGTTCCCTTTGTTCACATCTGCCACAAATCCGGCTCGGCAAACGGTGTTATTCTGTACCGACACTGATCCCGAGTAAAATGGGGCCGGAAAAAGCCGCGACACTCCTCACTACCCGATAGGCAACATACGGGAGAAGCAGCTGCGCAATCTAATATCAGTTTTGAGACCAAAATGTTTCAAATTTACTGATGCCACGATACACCACCCATGGTTAGGTAAATCCAGACCTTGAATGACGAGATCCCAACCAACGACACAAAAATAAGGTAACTGCCCAACAGCCATCCCAGTACACGAGGGAATCAAAATACACGAAGAACCGTTCACTGAGCAGCCGGAACCCAATGATAACAGTAACCTAATCTGCTGACCAGCATAAAACATCCCAGGCAAGGCAAGAAGCACACCACAAAGGAATGTACTACGTACGTTTTTACATCAAACTACTGTGGTAAATACGCCACGCTTATGATTGAGCAAAAGCGCCTAGCACTCAGTAGCACTTGTTGCAGCCTACCTATATGTTTGAAAAACATGCCCAAAACTAAGGTCGTATACATACATTGAAAGCCGTCACAAGTAATTGCCTCAAAATTTTCCGGATACTTCAGAGTTCATCAAAATATTTCTCACTGACGCTGGTTCCTTGTTCACTAATCCCCACTAGGGGGTGACACTTGTTTACTTTTGTGACACTATTACCACGCAGGCGCCTCACTGGGTATAACAGCTGAATTAGTGGAAATCTTTATACAGCCCTGCACATTCGTTTCGCTTTTGAAGCAACTACGTACAGATAAACTGAAAATGTTTCTATGGGATGCACAATGGGCGCGGTCTTGGTGGATATTTTCCTGACAAGGACCGAAGAGCAGCTGTGTGATAACACCTCAAGCCATCAACTCTACATCAGGGACTGTGGATGAACAATATTCCCCCAACTTGTCAGCGTCCGATAGAGTTGAATCAAATGAAAGTTTAGTTTTCTTAAATGTTTTGACGACTCGAACTTCCGATGAAGGGTATACCGTCAAGCCACATTGGGTGCGTAAGCGAGATTTAGTAAAGGTGAGGAATATATTGCGGCTTGGCCAACTGACTGAACGGGCCTCGTTGAAGGCCATTGATTGCAAACAGTTACTAGAAAAAGTTCATGGTTCTTCAGAATGGACCGAATACACCATAGGATCTGATGTGCACTGGTCCTAGGAAGCCTTGTTGTATCTGTCGACCACACTACTAATAACGGTACACGGACGACTTTTCCGGCTACTAAGCTATGCCTGATTCCTACAACCAGATAACTTTGGTTGTTGGCGTCAAAGATCATTTCACTTTCTGTTGCAGCAGTGCATACCTGGGTAGAATGCGTGAATGTCCTTTTCAGTGGGACGACGAAGTCATTCCAGAAAAGTTGCTAAGAACCATGCAGTTAACTTTTAGGAGCTGAAATGGGGTGACAGAACCTGGGAGTCATCAGCTGTGAGACACATCATTGGGACGAGTTACATCGTTGACCCTTCTCAAGCATTCAGCATTCTGTTACCCAGGGAAGACTAGAGGGTATCACCATTCAGAGCGCAACGCAGAATGTAATGACTCAGGCTAACTGCGTAACATAGAACTGACCCCACCCTGACTTCTTACATAAAACCTGAGGGGAGTTCGATGTTCGGTTTCCGCTACCACACCTTTACGAATAACTATAGAGTGCTCCACATTTGCGACTGATGAAACATAATTTGGAAGGTTAACAGTTCCGAATGCGTTTTCTAGGTATCCTGATGGGAACCACACTAGCAGGGTACTGAACGACGTACATACTCACCAGAACTTCGGGAGTGGCCAACAAACGCCGGAATTCTTCAGAAGCCGTCTCCAAACGTGAGCCATCCTGTGAGGAATCATGCTTTTCCAGGCGATCACGAAAGAAGCTGATCTCCGTAATCAGGAGTTCAGCTAACCACAGAGAAAGGAGAGTAATTTGCCCCGATATGGAAGTGTGTTTGGTGGGTGCAGATTGCTTCGCCGATGGAATGCCGGCATTGCCTGTTAATGGCACTGACTTCTGTTCGATCAATTGCTGTAATTTCGTTGAAACAAGTGTTTTCAATGGTGCCGAAGCAGAGATGGTGAGTTCGGTCACGGATTTACTGCCATTTAGAAGTGGCAGCTTGGAGGATTTTTTCGCCTCATCGGACCCGTGAATAATGGCATCCATGACATCGAGATCATCTTTCACGGCTAAACCTTGAAGAACCGGGGGTGAGCTGGCACGGCAAGCTTGTTGTTGCATCAAGGACAGCTGACTAAAACGCAATGCTACCTCCTCGAAAGGAACAGACGTACGGGCAAAGAGTTTTGCGGAGTTCATGAAGCTATTAAACGAGAAGAGAATTCGATTGACAAGTATTAAGCAAGGAATAAAAGTCCTAAATTGAAGGAAGTAGTCGGAGTGTTTGCATTTAGGAAGCTAGTGAAGAAGTTGGTTAGGAAAACAGGTGCGGCCACACCAAGTTTTCTTACTAAAATGATCCTATATGTGATTGGAAAATAAGTGCGGACTATGCATATAGAAAAAATCCCAGATTTTTCGGGCCTCATGGTACTCTCAGCAACAAAACTTTGGTCGTTTCTGCGCCAATTGGTTGTATTTGCTAGTGGTTCTCCTTCAGAGCACTCAACTGGTCATTCACATCCACGAACTGCATTCCACGTTAAATTGGCTTCTAAAGAAGACTCAAGTGGATGCAACTGAATCCGTCGTTTATGTTCGTTAACTAAATGTGCTGTACAAGGCTGACTCACCATTCCGCTGATACGATATTCGAGATAATGCAATACATAAGGTTACTATCAAAGAGCTTTCAGGAACCTTATGAGTAGTGTTCTCCATCTAATCGTCTAGTTTATTGAAAAAAATTCCGGAGGACGCCCATCAAACGTCAAAAATTAACGCGTCAAGGATTTGTAGTGGCACGGTCGCATTCCGAAAACCTCAGTCACGACTCCTTAATTGCTTATTAGGACTCAGGGAGTTGGTGCTGTTGAGACTGACATTGTAAAGAGCCTTACACAGTTGAGGTTTTGGTGATCTGGACACATCGCCACATAGACATTCACCAAAACGGATAGAAGACATACATGTTCAGCCGAATTCGAAGCAAACTGATTGCCACTTATCATGCCCTCTAAGAGGACTGATGACTACGAATAGCCGGGAAAGTCTGACACGGTCAACAGATATTCATAACAAAGTACGGCTGATGCTTCCAGTCGTTAAGTAGAAACGGGTTTCTCGTTACGGATTCTTCTGTGACCACATGAAGAGACGGCCAAATTTTCGAGGTTACAGGTTCCCTGGTTCTTGAACGAAGCTAGCTCGAAAAACATATCCACTTATCTCACCTATTCCGCTATATCCCAGTACGTAGTCGCGCCAAATCATGAACGAAGTTCTGGTCTAAAAAGCTTACGTGACAGCGGTAAGACGAAGTTGTGGTGCCCGTCATTTTACGCGCCTCCATTTGTTGGTGCCCTACACATCTGACTTTGAGATTTCGCAGACAAAGACCAAATGGATTTGACTGGCAGGAAATCGGGCAGACTTTGGTTTTCAAATCGACCAATACCGAGTGCAAAATCATGGTCATTAATCCCAATTCAGTAGGTGAAATTTGATCATCAGTACCACATGAGTAAATGCACATCATAAAAATGAATTCATCAAAGTACGCAAATCAAATTGGGTTTGCACATGCACACATATTTGAATCTAGCACCGGCTTTCATACAAGTGGAGGGGAAAATTGTACCAAAATTTACTTCAATATTTGGGCGGTACTGGTCGCAGCAAGATCCTAAAATCTCACATAATCTTCATGAAAGAAGCCAGAAGCTGTCCCTTTAGAGGAATCTTATCATCTGAAGATGACCTTTCAAGGGGAAACTTTATCTCAGGGGAGAACAAATCAGACTCAACTCACCGGTGATTCTCAGTTCAGATTACGTGCAATGAGCCATGTATGATAGGCACGCATAGCAACCTTTCCACCAACAAGTCGTATATCCGTGAACCAAACACTGACGAATGAACAACGCTACAGCTACCCTTTGATTACGATCATAATCTTCTTCCCGATAAGAATTAGTAGTCTGTTATCACCGGTATGATTTATGCCATGAAAAGAAATCTGAGTCCGCATGAAAACAAGATGGAAAGTAGAGCAAACCTCCGGAAAAGTATCCGTACTAAATCGTACAGCCATCGCGCAAACAGACGACTTACTCCCCATGACTGAAACAATGTTCGGCTTCCCTCATGTTCACCGTGTCCAACTGCGATTCTGTCTGTATGTAAGGATAGAAAATGAAGCATATCTTGCTCTTAAGAAGGAAGCATAGCAGTCTTGCTGCATAAGGTGGAACACTGAGGATGATTAGGGGGAAAATGGCAAAGTATCCGACCCTCGCTACGAGAGATGCGAATCCCACGCCACAGTCAGGCGAACGATCGGAAGTGATCAAAGGAAATAAGGCCTGTCTGAGTATTCTAATCGTTCGCAAGGCCACCATTCGAGCTTAAGCGGTCCGCATCCCGCATACCAAGCCCTATAAGTCCATAAGCCAAAATGAGCCATTCCACGATCTCCGATAAAACTCGATCGGCCTGGTAAGTTACTCAATTAGCCGACGGGACATTTGTATCAAGTGAAACATTGTGCGGTAGTAAATTCACCATTTAGTTACCAAATGTTTTGTAATAGGTGTCCATCAATGAAAGATGTGGTGGAAATGACGGACTGGACAGGGACGACACTAATAATCTAACTTGAAATTTTCTCAATGCAAAGCACAGTATCACTAACCTGACAAAATTTCCGAGCTTCATCGAACAACATTCGATCTAAGTAGATTTGCCAGACCCTGCATGTTTCGTTCCGTATATTCAGAAGGGCTACACCCTGATTACTGAAAAACCACACAATGCTGGAAGAGGGATCTCTGCAAACACCCAGCGCGCGTCCTCCGTTCAATTCGGGCGTGATTGGCATAGAGAAAACAGTTTGGTCATCCAGGATATTGACTGCCTTTACCCGATCGGCATAAGCAACAATGACATGAAAGGCAGTAAGACAGATTCCCAGAGGCACTCCAGTGTGCTCTAGCATTCGGATCACCGGATAAGGTAGGAGTTTCGTCTTTCGAAACAAGTTGACAACCCTACCAGCAAACACATCGCGAGGTTGTGTAGTATTCTGGCCATTCATTGTAACACGGTTCGACGAACGATCAGTAGGGTCGTCCACAGCAGACAGCGAAGAGTCAGCTGCCCCGACCTCCGACGGCGGCATCGAAAAGGGGGGTAAATTTAGTTGTTCTGTTTTCAAATGACCGAAATAGATTCCCGGACCTTGACAACAAAAGTGGATAGAAGGGCGATTTACAAAGTCCGAACCACCTCGTGAAACTATATGTGTGTCAATCAACAAGTGAAACATCACATTCAAAGGGAAGGTGTATTGCTACACAGCAAAAGTGGTGCCGCTGTTAACTCAGATGGCTTTGTAATCCAATTTAGGGCAAATCACAATGTAGTAACGCAGAGGAGACGAGATTTGTCCTATAAAAATTCATCATCAGGCGTTTTCGCCACGTTCGCAGTTCAGTATCCGGTGCTCGTTTTCAGTTAGATCCAGTAGGTGCCAAGAGTGTTCTTTGAAGTAAACTGCAATTAAATCTGCATAGGTCAAACCAGCGCGACTCGATATTTTTGGGATATAACTCAAAAGACGGAATCAGTTAACTATAACAAACACAAGATGGCGAAATTCACCACTGCTGACGTTTTGCTCTCACAACGAGTGGGGGTTTTGCACGCATCGGTACAAAAATCGATTAGTTCCTAAATACCCTGAGTCACACAGGCCACGAGTCGTATCCGTACAATAAGACAGTTCGTGAAAAGTCGTTCAGTGGAAGAGTGACATCTGTTCATCACCGCATGACGGTTTCAGGCGAGAGTTGCCCGAACCTTGATGAACCGATCGGAAGTTCCATCTGTCAGATCACTGAAGTAAGTAGAACTTACCACGTGAACGAAGTTATCCGGGAGTAAAACATCACAATCAGGACTGAGAAAATGTGAAAGAGTAAGACGTGAAAGCAATATTGGCGGACTAATGGCAGCTACCTGCGATCAGTCGCTGCGATTAGTGCGACCTCCAAACGAAGACAACAAAACAGCAAATACTCGTGTAATGAAAATCAACGACCGACGTATTTGTGAATCCTTCTCGATGTTTTTATTCGTACTTTGCACTAATAACCCCCCATAGTGGACCTCCTCCTCAATTGTAGATAAGTTATGTGTAAAAAAGTGAACTGCTGAATTTAGAGCAGTCAATCATAAGGGGGTTTTTCGTCCATAAGTCTAAACTGAAATACTTTAAGTGACGTGCACTTAGATATGGACGTACAATGCCAGCAAACTTTTTGAATGACTTTTGCAAGCAAAAAGTCGGTAAGCCTGTTACTCCCATTCTTTGAAAAAAATTAAAAAATTGTTCGACTAACCGGTCATCCAGGCAAACCGACTTGGAAGCTCATCGCCAGGAAATTTGTACAGTTTCAAATCGCTGTAGCCAAAGCTATGGGGGAATTCAGTGACTTTGGAACCTGAAAAAGGAATATAAAACACTGGTTATCCAAAACTGAGAGCGCAGCTGTCACAGCAACCGAAAGCATTACTTCCCGGAGCGGGAAGTAGGATGAAAAACGATTTGTTTTCATTTGCACGGCCAGCATTTTAGCATAGATGGCTTATATAGTAAGTTTATGGACCTCGAAGAGCAAGGTTCACTGTGGGGTAGCCATCTCGAAAAACAGGTATTTTCTCCAACCCGAAATTCACCGATGTGAATTCAGCATAATCTGTAAAGAAAATGGTAAGCCCGTAAATGTTTGCACCACCCGAAGAGATCTCGTTGGACTAGTAAGTCATATTCAGGAATTCCCAACCATGACAACAGATTTCGGAGCATATGTTACAGTGATATTGTGAGAAAGGAGGGACGTACTGCCTGATGATGCGAATCTATAGACTTGCTTCTCGGAGTTCTGAGTGGGTGTGGTGATAGGTAATTTTGGAAAGGTAATATCTGTAGTATGATCTGAAACCGCCTGATATGAAGGATTTTCCAGTATCTTCACAAAAACCAATGCACCTATTCGACAGTGCGATTAAATGGTTATTGGATATAACAAAAACACCTGTATTCTGTAGATGATGAGGCGTTCACCGTTCCGGGTTCTCATGAACGTTTCCATCGCAATGCAAGAAAACATGTTTAGATTATTCTACAGGAATATTGAGGGGTTTGGTCTTAAAAGACAAGCTTTTGAGGGGAAAAACTGCAAACCTATACCTGACAATCACCGCCCCAAGAACTGACCTGCGGGCAATTTCTCCTCCGGATTGAACACATTATAATACAATCCTGGTGCATAGTTCGGAAATAATGTAGGTGTCGCAGAAACACCAGAAGTTTGGGGATAATCGTTCATAGCCGGCAAACCCAAGTTGGCAGACAGATGCGTGCCCGTAGATGAGGGAGGACTTCCAGAAGCGAGCTGAGATAGTAGGGTGGTTGTAGAGCTGGTATTGATCCACCCAGCAAACTGATATAGGCGGCTTGGTGTTGTGGCGAGAATCACACACCGCTGAGGCTCTCCAACCAAAACGCAAGCGGATCCCGGGGGATGACGGACAACCTCCAAACCCGTCACACTGTGTCCAAGGTTAGCTACCTGGAAATAATGTATCAAAAAGACAGGGTGACCGACAGCAAACGAATCTATGTAAGCTTAGGGCAGCACCAGAGGATACATTTAAAACTAAGAGACCACAGTTCTTCAAACTGGGAAATATTCATCGGAAAAGTGCACGAAGAGACAGGCGACAATTGAGTTTTCGCGTAGTCCAGGATGAAGTGCGCAGCCACCAGTGGTAGCCAGTTCGCAGTAACCAAAGCACATGCATTCACCATGGTTTCATTTGCATGTAAACTGACGAACTGGTATCTGAAAAGCGCGACAACATGAATCAAGTTAGACTGTTTCGGTCCAAAAGATAAATTAAGGGTACCACTGTCAGAGCAGTCTCCGTTATTAGACTTCTGTTCAGCGAACAAGTGGAGTCGCTGGAGTCTCGCTAAGCACGATGATGACGAGCTTGTATAGGTTAACCGAGTGCTCACATTCAAAGTTAGCCGCCAAAATCCTGTTACTCAGGCACTGTCATCGTTTTTCAGCACACACCTATGAATGCTTTCTGGATGATCTGACCGAAGTCGATCTAATGGTAACAGATGTGAATACAAAAAAGATGATGCGGTGAAACAGGCCACAGCCTTCAAGTTTGAGAAGAGCACACCATCGGCCATTGAGCTTAATAATTCACCTAAAAACCTCAACAAAGGTGAATCACGTAGTCTGGAGATCAGAGTGAAAGCCATTTGGGAATGAAAATATGACTAATATTACGCCACACATGATGAGTTTCCGACTTCCAAAGGCAATACGACACTGAAAATCGTCGAAAGAACGAACACGCGTTCGCTGGGTGCTCACTTTGTATAAAGGGGAAACAGTACTTCCCTTACAAGAAGCGGTTCACCTCAGCATGCTATATCTTCTTTGAAGGAAATGATTTCTGTGAAGCAATTTTCTGTTATGGGGCACCCTTTCATTCCGATAAAAAATTTCCAGGGGCGTGGAAAATGTCATCCACAGAGCACTTAGCCCCAACAGGAAATGTCTTTCCTAAACCAAAATAATCACACATTTCGACCAGCATTAAGTGGAAGGAGACCACGCCCATCTACAACTGTCCAACTCGAACCATGTATCGGACAGAGAAGCTTGTTGAGCGTAGCTATTTTCACTCCTACCGGACCTAAATACTCTTTTTTCTCCATACAAACTTTCCAACATGTCTTGATTCTGACCCTCTGGAAACGTTCGCTTCTTCGTCCACTGTTTACCAACAACCTCAATTAAACCCTGAATATGAAATTAACTACAATAGGGGCTTTAAGAATTGTTGGTCTGCTTTTACGTCATCACGTTATTCCACTTTTTCACACGAATCTAAAGTTCGTTCCAGGATTCAATATAATTGTCACATATGGAGCGACGCAGCTAACAGAGGTTTTTCACTACTAGACAGTTAACACAGGGAAATTAGGCATTTAACAGAGTCCTCTACTCTGACCGATTATCTCATTTCCGATCGTGACGCTGCATCGCTTTATTCATTTTACTGCTGTCGTTGCAAATGCTCCAGTGAAGTGATCTATACCGTCCCATTGCTTTAGTCGTTCGACTCACCAAGTTTCAGTCTCTTGTTGCTTGATTTCATCCCAACTCTTCACCTTCGAATTCTTCCCACTTTTTGTTTCTCCAAGTTGTTGAAATCTTCGAAAGTTCAAGGTTTATGCTATTTGTCCAAACATCCACAGCTAAGAACTGCTCAAAGACTGTTCGCTTTTCTCCGTTTTAGCTAAACTCGTATGTTTCGTTGCATGTTTAGTGATGCCTATCATTGTCACAAGAGCCTCAAATAATGGAGCTACTTCTTCCTTGTAACGAAAAGAGGGATAAGTGATGATGCGAAAAAAAATTCTACGCTGATAGGAGCGTGGCTGAGCACGAATTCGTACAGTACAAGTGCGTGGGTTACCAGAAACAAACAACCGGATTCTTACCTGTCGCCAGTATTGCTCCGTGGTGTTTGTAATAAATCGACCTTCATCACTGGTTAAAATTGTTTCAAAAATCAGACCGTCGTTAGTTCCGATAAGAATTTCTTGTGTAGATGACTCGTTTGAGTTGTGCTGGTTCCAGGCTACAGAATCGAACAACAGTTCCTGCAAAATATGTTGAAAAGTCAGTAAAGTGGAAGCTGAGTATGTGACAGAATTAGTCGGTAAGAAGCTGAGCCATTGAGTTAACGCTACAACACCAAGAACTCCAAGAACATGGAAGAGTGCTGATGATAAATGGGAGTACAAAGAAATCCAAATGTGGAGAAGTGTTTTGCAGTGATTTGCGGTAGCTGCTCGACCTCGGCATGAGTAGTCACGAAAAGCAAGGTAACCACATCTGGTTAAGTGGGTAATCATTCAATGATCGCGATTCTCAGCCTGCTGGGTTTTAATCACGATAGTTTTTTCTTCAGTCCAAAACACATGGAACTGTTCTTGTGACAACTTTTGGAATCGACCGCTATAAGCCTAAGGCAGTAATTTCGGGAATGACGGAGCTATAGGTTGACTGGCATGGCTTGAGAGCGGACAACATAGCCAGGACTGTACATGTATCGCTCAACTCCACAACAAAACGCCTGGAGCATCAGCGCACGGCTAGAGTGGAAAGGCACTAACCAGATAAAATCCGGCACAAGAGGTAAAAGTTATCGTCGAATGGCGTTTTACTCTCGATGTTGAGGTTCTCGGGTCAGGGAAGTAAGTAAAAAAATCAAGTCAAGCTTTGAGGTTCTGACGGCAACGTAGGTATCACATGCCAGGTTTTTGGTTAGTTTAGATAAGCTAGGAACGATAGGGCAGGCAGGAGAATGCCAAGAATTTGGGCTGGTGTCCGTCAACCGAACACTGTCAAAAACCCTAAGATCACGATCTGCAGGATAGCCAGCTATAAGCCTTATGCTATATTCACACTGACGACTTGATGACTTTTACAGCGATAACCGTCCTGAGTTGTGGTGCGAGTCGTGGTTTCTACCCTTCAACAAACAGTATTACGTAGAATTTTCCAGTAAAGTCACTTCACTTGGAGATAATCGATAACCCTTTCGGCCTTCTTGGGAATCGCCAGCAGTACGCATTCTCTCATGACTTCATTTGTTTCCCAAGGTACCCGGTGTCGACCACACAGGCGTTTACAGATCTAACAGATGAGCCGACCAAAAGTTGTTACCAATGGCTGACTTGACTGAACTGAATGAGTTTGTGACGTGTGGATTGCGGACAACTTTACATAAGGCTACACAGCACACGAGATTTTCGATTAACTGAACTACAGCGTCTGGTCAAAGGACCATAAAATGCCATAAGAGTAAAATGCATTGAAAAATAAGCTTCAGACTCGTCTAGCATTCCGGTATTCTCTCCATTCGGACGTCAGTATGGTTATCATCCAAGGGAATTCCACAGGCTCAGTATGAAACACACAGCAGATTAACCTGCTGTGACACTGAGTTGGAGAGGATTAATCATCAACAGATGGAAATAAGGCCAAAAGCTACCAAATGGACACAAAAGAGACTCCAGCCGACAATCGCCTCTCGCGGAAAATTTATTCCTAGATATTTACTGCTATTGGGACTTTGGTAGGAGGGGATGACATAATGAATCCCATATCCATATCGCTCTCATTTTACCAGTCTTACTCTTGAAATGATACCAGGACAGAGAGAAGAATGTTTAAATAAAGGCCACCTTACTTATTGCACAGGTCCAACAAGTACTCATGAACAATTAGGTCACCATTAGCACTCAGTTAGTGGGGCCTCTTCTTCCACATTGGGAGCCGTTATTGTTTCGAGGTAAGCGGGTTTAAAAACAAGGCGTTTACTCCAGACGGTAAACCTTGCAGAACCGGAAAGAAACAGAAAAAGCTAGGTGGCATATCTAAGAACATACCCCATAGGACAGTGCAACACACGGTTTAAAAATAATATATCCCAACTCAGTTTGCATAGTGTGAACCCAATTCCAGAAGTGGCCGAGAATTCCAACCAATGCAGCAGTTGACATGCAACTGATCTACCTTGGATTTGATGATCGGCCGCACTTTTTTCATCCCACGATTAGTGTAGAAGTTCACCCCGGATTGCATGCTGATAATTGTATGCCAACCCATGGGATCCAAAAAGAGATTGTGAACCCTGTCATCGGAAACGCGACTGATTTCTATTTCTGGAAGAAAGGGAAGATGTGAAAAATAGGTTGAATCTATTCCCGCCTGATAAACGCGGTTATTCTCTTTACAAAGTGTTGCCAGTGGATTGATGTGCCCGCTAATAAGACACGATTCACCAGTAAGGAATGTAATCAATGAATTGTATATTTTGGAGAGCTACACTAATAGGCGAGTGTTTTAATATGAACAGTGCATTCAGAAAGAGTGAATTTGGTTGTTTACTACTCGGAGAAGGACTATACAGAGTTAGCAGAACCCACTATCCGCACAGTCTCAGTCGTATATTGGATTTGCACTCCGGGCACCAGACACGCGAGCAGTGTACTTCTCACACCCAATTACCGGGCCCGGGTCTGATTTTCTTGTATTACCACGTATTAGTATGTGAATACAGCGGTCCATGGAAAAGCAGTTGTCAGGCGAAGAGCCGGGTCGTGAAGTGAGACATCTCTGATAAGCTAATAGGGGCCAAACTGCTGCACTCTAGTGTTCAACTTCACTGCTCCCGTATTACAATCAAAACCATCATAATTGTTGGGTCAAGTAGTGAATGTTGTCCCCACTGTAAACCCTACTGCGCTAAAATCCGTCGTACCCACCAAAGGACAGAATTTTTCGGCCCGCATTAAAACACATTTCTTTTCCTTTGTTCAGTTTAGTGAGAAACATGCTTGTACCTGCGTTGCTTGCCGTCCCTACTGCTTTCGAAGGTACCTCTTTGTTCACATTGGATACTGATGATTTTTAGAATTTGTATACAGCCAATACTATTGCCCTGGAATTTGAACATTCGTTCCATTCAGGTACTTTGTTTCCCAGTGCTAATTTTACCCTTTTTCAGGTAGCTCTTTCCACCCATTCAAACAGTTGACTCTACGCCCCACAACTGGTGTTCTTACTATTTCTGGTGCGAGCCCACAATACACACAAACAGACCAGCATTTCTGTTGCGAAATAAGCGTTTCGGAAACTAAAGATGAGTTCCATGAGGCTCATCAAATCACATTTAAAAATGCATAAAAATTACACGTCTGTGAATATGAAGTTCTGGAGTGACATCCTCAGCATTTTCAATAAAGAAACCTATGCGTTAGGCTACAAGGTGAGTAGTAAACATTCTCAAACCCAATGACTTTATACACTAAGGTTGTAACTCCGTATGTGCTAAATGTGTCACAACACATGCACCGAAAATTCCCCCATTAATGGTTCAGTTATCTAATTCGTCAATAATTGTGAACGATTCACCCAAATATGATGAGCCAAATATTGTATAGCCTTCATCACGAACTCTGCTTCAGTAAAGATGATAATCGTTCAGCCCTAACACCCTTTCGGTCCTTAGCTGCCATGCCACCCAAAGGAAGCACGAGGGCTGGGATACTGCCAGGTTGCCCAAGCCTAGACAAGGAAAGTTGAGAAGCAGAGGTCGGGTTCGAACCACGGACCTTCTGGTAGGTAAATTCGCACTCTAACCACTGAACCATCTCCCCCCGAGTCTATTTCAGTATGTGCGTAGTGTTTTAAACGCCCCGTACGTTTAACACGATTGCATATATGTAGCGCAAAAATACATCTGCAACGTGACGAACCTCTATAATGGTCGTCTAGGCTATGACACCATTTGCAGCTGCAGTGACCTTACCTTCCTCAGCATTATAGCAAACAGTGTACAAACAGTGTGAACTACTTGCTCTTGACCGCCATACAACTATGAGAGAGAATACTACTGAAGAATAAAGAGAAGGGAAACAGGTACAAGCACATTCCCATACATCCGAACAGCGATGAAGTGAGCACATTTTCACAGTGCGTCGATAAAAGCGGGACTGTTCCATCATTTCTTGCGGACCTCGGCTAACAAAAAGTCGGACACAGTGACAAACAGTGCGGCTAAAAAGTGAAACCAGGCTTGCCACTAGGATCGACTACAGAACTTCACTCGCTGAAGGAGAGACAGATAAGTACAAGTACATCTCTCAAGCTCAGTAACAGTATTGAA
Source organism: Opisthorchis viverrini (assembly GCF_000715545.1). NCBI lineage: Eukaryota > Metazoa > Platyhelminthes > Trematoda > Opisthorchiida > Opisthorchiidae > Opisthorchis > Opisthorchis viverrini. Next base: position 373,657 of record NW_008751769.1, on the reverse strand, counting down.
TACTCCACAATAGTGCAGATATTAAGTGCAGGTAGACCAAATACCACGAACATACAGTGCAGAAATGAATAATGTTCCGAATGACGCGGTGATAAACAAGTAGGGAGAAGTTCACCACACCTGATAATTTGGACGGAGAGGCCACATTGAGTCGTAATAACGTGTTCTTTACTGTCGCTGCAATGAGGAAGCTCCCGGACACTTGGAAGTTCGTGAGAGGTGCGGTCGGTCTGGAATTTTGGGAACTGACTGTGAGTTAACTACCTGAAGGCCTGTAGAGGCTCTAGATGAAAAATTCCATCTCTCGAGAAAAATTCCGCCGACTAAAAAACCTTGGGATCAACTATGCACAACTTACGGAACCCTCCTCGGACTTCTCGAAGGTTGGTTTCTGCATGAACCTGGACAGGATGAAATACAATGGTAAATTATGGATGAAATGGAAGGTGTCATGTAACGGAGAAAAGCAATAGGTCATCATCGATGACAGGCGATAGAAGCAGTGAATGAGGCTGGACGGAGAGGAGATTAAGCTCGCGACCGACCAGGTAGACAATGACCTTCTATCCCAACCTCACGATCAAATTACCAAGCAAGTAAGCTGTTTCGAAGTGATGCTGGCACCCGTGAGTAGTAGCCTGTACTGTCGTATCGGGAAAGCGATGAATCTACTTCCGTAGCCTGGTTCTGAGATCACATCCTGAGTGTAACAAAAGGCCGCGTACGAGAACTGGACAGTTGCACTGGTCTTGTCATGGAAGACACTCTGAACGGTCTATATTTAAAGTTGAATCCACCCACATACGTGACTTTGACTCCTTTTTCACCAGTTTAAATCACTTATAGCGAGGTTTTTCACCAGTTTAAATCACTTATAGCGAATACTGAGCGAGAACGAACGCTCACCGAAAACTGCTGAGAGCACCTGCGCGGTGTTATCGAGGCTGAGATCCAGTGTGTTACTTAGCGAATACAGTTGGAGTAGAATGTGTGTTCCATTTTGCCCATTTTTCTGAGCAACAGTTACACTCGTCAAACATCAGCATTTTGCCTCAGTTCAAGGAGTATCCTCGTGACATTTAAACCAAACTGTCTCGCATGCCCGAAAGTATGTAAGTTCAATTCAGAAGTGGTTGCGGTATGTTTTCCAAACGAGTTTTGCGGGCAATGCGCAAGCCTATAGAACTCAAAAAACCTCGACAACAAAGAAATGCATCACCGAAGCCCACACAAGCGTTTCAGAAGCAGCCACAAGCGGTAATCGATTCTCGCCAGAGGTAACCGACGGCAATGTCATTTGCTAGAGTTCACGGATGGTCGGATCGGGGCCATCATGTGGTCAAAGGATTTCCGCAGTTCCGGAAGTCACTATTGCAAAGAAACAAGCTATAGTCACTATGCGGCTGTAGTAGAAGCTTTCTGCCGTCTGTGTACCTCGCGTCTAACCCAAGATGAATACAAAGTTGAACCTCTGCAACATTAACATTAATCGCGTGCGCAATCAACCGGCCGACAACCACAACGACCTCTGAGCTCTAAGCGCGTCAAGAATAGGCTGAACCTTACCGTGATGTGCTGGTTTGCGACCTCCGTAACCCCATTGAGTTAAACTGAATAGCGTCTACGCACTCACGGATTCTTCATACCAGGTTGGCCAGTGGTTGGAAATCCGATTAATAAAGTCATCAGGAACTCTATCTGTTCTTTAAAAAACACAGTATTTACCGCCAAATATTCCTGCATTGCGGTAAGCTTTGAGTCCTCCTATCTGAGTCGGGTAGCCGTGGCAGTTTCGCAACACGTGTAGAGCCGTTTTTCTTACGATTAAAAATACCGTAACACCAAAGCGGTCGCTGAATGGTGACATCAGCAGGGTCAAAATCCTTTCCACATACAGCGGACACGGTGTTGGTCGGAATTCTGTGCTGCAACGATTCTGTGGGCCATACTGGCTGGAACTCAGTTCCTAAAGGTTCAACTATGTCAGAAAGGTCAACAAGGAGCAGTCCGACGAAGAACAGTGAGTCCCCGTACTGCGAGTTATCGTATTACATGGCGGTCTGGAGACAAAGTCATACTGTCCTCTGCGATAGGAGTGTGAAGGCAGTAAGGCGTTTCTCCCAGACGACCAGAATGTCCATATTTATGGATGCAGTAGTGCTGCCTTCCCCCTAGGAAGAACAAGGGCGAGATGGACCAAGTGGTTAGAGCGCGAATTAACTGACCGGAAGGTCCGTGTTTCCAACCCGACCTCTGCCTATCGACTTCTCGTCTACGCTTGGGCAACCTGGCAGTATCCCAGTCCTCGTGCAACCTTCGGGTGGCATGGCAGCTAGACACCGAAAAGGTGCTACAGCTGAACGATTTTCTAGGAAGAACGGGTTAGAAAAGGTCTGTCTCAAAAGCCGCGCACTCCAAACACCCAGCGATTGACCGTGACCGCCGACCCATTATTTAATACGGTCGAAATACAGCACCAAGAGTCTGCTACTACCCGAAAGGCATCTGCTGTGCGCAGCTGCATAAGGAGTGAGACATTAATGTCTTACTCCCTGCGTCCTCGGGCCAGACCGGCACCCTACAACCAAATGGGTCAGCTTATTGGGCCACTGGCTCCGAGAAGGGTTCCAAAGGAAACCCTAACAATCGTTGTCTCGCGGTCTACTCTTTTGAGTTAGACACTAGGGGCAATGTCCTCGAATAAAACCCCTACGTCTTGCCACTGGTTTGTGGGTCAAACTTTTGAGTCAAAGGCTCAATGTGGGCTACCTCAACCAAACCCCCTTCCTCCGCCTGGGTAACCGAAAAGTACCACTTGCCCATGCAGCTCTTCGCACACCGGTATACCTCTAAACCCTCTCCTCACCCGCCGAAAGATACAGAGCCACAAACCCAGCAATCAACATCCTAGCAACTGCTGCCTAAGCTGTCGCCCAGAAAAATGAACCAAAACAACCACCTACTAACCTCAAAAGATCTGACCCGCATTTCAGCATTTAACGTCCGTGTGGTATGTCAAATTGGGCAGACGTCTTTTGCTGAAACCATTCTTTCCCTCTCTGTCGATGTATGTGTCTCCGAAACACGCATACAAGACCCCACCTCGGTCCCCAGTAAACACGTCACCGCGGCACACCGGTGGCAATAGCAACTGCTGCCTAAGCTGTCGCCCAGAGAAATGAACCAAAACAACCACCTACTGACCTCAAAAGATCTGACCCGCATTTCAGCATTTAACGTCCGTGTGGTATGTCAAATTGGGCAGACGTCTTTTGCTGAAACCATTCATTCCCTCTCTGTCGATGTATGTGTCTCCGAAACACGCATACAAGACCCCACCTCGGTCCCCAGTAAACACGTCACCGCGGCACAACCGGTGGCAAGAGGTGGCAAATAGGGGCGGCATGTTACGCTTGCCACCGATAGCGCCACCAGTGTCTAAAAGCGGCCAAAGGAGGCAACCCAAGAATTTCATGATATATTTAATCGGTGGTGCATTCAAACAAATCGGTTTCAAAAATTACTTCGTAAATAGAGCTCCAGTATCAAGAGTATCCCATTACATTTGTTTTCAGAAGGCTTTTATGCAACAAATGCTACGTTTGGCTTGTATTCACCAACAAAATCAGTGGCAAAGCTAGCCACCTTTGGCCACCGTTAGCCACCGGTGGCACTGTGTTTACTGGGTCGTGCCCCTCAAGCAGCTTAGGGCGAGATCAGATGTTCTCCATTTTGCTCTTCTAGTGATCTTGAAACAGTCACCCGTGGTATCCGCAGTGTGGGAGTTGCACTGGGCGCAAAGTCTGGGAGCGCCTTGTTGGACTGGACCCCAGTAAACGGTCATCTTTGAGCTATGTCGTTGTCTGGTTCAATTAAGATCAGTGCGGGTCAATGTGGTAAACGGTGTTTATTTATCATATCAGCAGACGCCCGGACGTTCAGCAGCTGTGAAACCGAGGAGGATGGCTTTTATAAACATCTGTCATGACTGCTTCAGTCGGTGGGAAGGACGGATATTGTCATTCCACCGGGTGATATGAATGCTCAAGTTGGACGAATAAGTCCGGAAGAGGCGTAAATGTGTGGCACACTTGGAGCCGACGCTCAGTGTGGGGATAATCGGAAACGACTGCATCAGTCATGTGCCGATCGTCTGTTCCCGGCAAGTACTAGCGTTCATCATGAAAACTCGAGTTGGAGAGAGTTGGAGACCCACAGCAATAAGATATTTTCGGGACCAATAAGACTATGTCGCCATCAGTAACCAACGGAGATCGTCGATTAAAGAGTGTCACTCTCTGGTTACGCCGTTACCGGTATTTTCCTCAGTGTAATTGGCGACAACTTTCTGGAAGTTCTGACGCGTTATGGATGCGCCATTGGCAATCGGCATTCGACCAATATAGGATTGTTATTGGCTGTTCGGTAGAGACTTTCAACCAATCAGATCCCTACTTGATTCCCGACCGGCAAGAGTCCCGAACATTTTGGCCAGTCTAGCATGGAACAGACTTCTTAGCCGTAGCAGCATCTGACTGCGAGCGATAAACCGGGATCCATATGGAATTCCGCCTAACACCTCCCTTGAAGTCGGTTGTCGTAGATTTGAGGCCTAGGGTTCAGTTGCAGCGGCTTAACTTGCTTGCGAATCCTGTCTCTCTAGCGTCAGTGTCGTAATTCGTGATATGACTGGGCCTCCGACGATGCAGCTGAAGGATTTTCTGGAACATTGCTAAGATCAAATGTCCAGAAGCATCTCTAGACTCACCTCACTCGGTCCTATGTGCAGGATCTGCACATTTGTCAGCCGGAATCGGTTTGTGTGCCACATCCACCCGGCTGGGCATAATTGAATCTCGTGGATCACTTTGCCAGGGCCGGCAAAATGATCGCTGCATGTCGTTGAGGTCAGCAGATCCTACTGCGACCAGAGAGGCCACACCGGTGACTATCTGCTGCGGTGAAGTACGCAGACGCCTCAGACATCTGGTAATCGAGACTTTGAAAAATAACAGATCACGCTGGCTTCGAAGGCTCAGGGCTGGGAAAGGCTTTCACCCCTGGAAACAATCGTACCCTTTTTCTACTGATTCTATCGACTGCTCAGAAGAGGGGTGTCAGTGGAAGGATATGCGAAAAAGGCGGGACAGTAATCCGCTCCCTCAATCATCGTCTATAGTGATGGGCTAAACATTTCACAGAGTATTTTACCTGGTTTCTTTCAGCTCAACGTTGGAAGAACCCAACGGGCCTGATTAGAACATCGAAACTACCCCAATATAAAAACCATCCGTTGGGTACGAATCTGAAGCGCGATGAAAGAAGCCAAAACTGAGGAAACGAATTCATTTGTAACAAACCTTCAAGGGCTCTCTGTCACGTCATCCAAAGGTAACCGAGAGCTGTAATAATGCCGAGAAGCCCACGTCACGACAGAGGAAGTTAGCAGTGTGTGGGTCCTAACAAGCAAATTTCCTGTAAGAAACTCTTTAATATCTCGACCCTCAAAAGCAACAAGGCACCTGACCCCAGTGGTCTGCACCCGGCGTTCTTCGATGAAGTTGTTGACATCCTGGTGAACAGTCTTCCGACCAGACTGCAGAAGGTTTGAAACGAAAACAAAATGCTAGTCGATGGGCCCCCTCCACCGGCATCCCCGTCTTCAAGAACAGGTGCAGAAACGTCACGCAAGGACTATCGTGGTGTCAGCCTGGCATCCATCCCATCGAAGGTGCTCCATAGCATTATTTCGATAGATTATCATGATGGAAAGATTCGTGAATCACTAGAAAAACTCCTTCGGAACACCCCTCATTCCATATCATCTTATCCACCAATGGGTTCCCGCTAACCCAAAATTGACTTGGTAAACCGCGCTCCTCTCGACGGTCGGTAACTCGTCATTCATGAAACATCGCTCAGCCATCTTGTCCTGCAATGGTGAACGGATTCTCTGAGTAAAGTTCGTCCGTTTCCCCAAAAAAATCATCTCTTCGTCACCCCATTGCGCATCCACTCTATTCAGCCGATTCCAGCTTCAGTTCTGTGATATCTGTAGTCAAAGACCTGGAGATGTTTCAAATCTCCCGACGAAATGGCGAAGTCTCACAAACTTTGAACAACAGAGCTTGCACTTTTCTATAGAGAATAATGTCGGTAGCTCAGGTAGCGTAGATGGTCGTTGGCTTGTTCGCTGAGGTGGGCAATTTGGTTGCAAACGTTTCACCATCAATCGAGGTGACGTCATCAGTGCGTTATGGGGAAGCGTAGTTGTGCGTAGTGGTGGCGCAACCACCAACCCACCGCTGCGAACAACTACGCTCTTTAACAGAGATAACACTATAGACTGGTACACCAGTCGTTCAAGACTCGGCGAGATGCCTTCTTAGACAATTTGCGCAAATAGGTGAACGAAATTCCGGACCTGAGTGTGAGATGAGCTTTACACATACTTTTCTGCTGGGTTTCTATTTGCTCAGGCCCGGACTTCATGTAATAATAATGGGTTCGTTTCCCAGCTTGTACGGAACATGCCTGATCTGGATCAGGCCTCAGTAGGCCTCAGTAGTTACAACCTGAACACGGGGGCAACAACACAATGGAGAAGGTACAACCAACGAGGTATGCTTATTACACGAAAAATCATCTGAATAACGGAAACAGAAAAAAACTAGGACAGTGGCCCTGAAGTCCGACTAGTTCAAGTAATGGACAAGTGGTCTGGTGACAGTTTCCGAGATATGATAGGAGCCGTACTTTAACATAAATCTGCCGCGTCAATTTAACAGTAATGTGGAAATAAGAGTTGTCAGTCACCCGGTCGCTGTTCTCGGCTCCAATAAACGAATAGTGCATGGCGAAAAATAGCCATTCGGCGCTAGTCTTGACTGCTGATATTCAGGAAATAATGAGGAATTTACATTCAGGGAGCATGAGGAAAGGACGTGTACGTTAGCATTGGAAAAGGAAGTAGACTTGTGGTGGTGCAACCCAAGACGAAGGTGGCTATTGCTTGCACGTCGAATTTAGTCTTCAGCCTTGCACGGTAACTCCAGGCTGTCCCATGTATATATATATATATATGTAATCAAACGGAAAGACAGTCGTCATTTTTCTGTATTTCTTGGTGTTGCGAGACAAGTGGGAAACCGGGGCAAGTACAATCCAGCTACGGTCAAACAAAAACGGTACTCTTGTATGATCTTGCCGAATTAAATTTCTTCGCTAAGGTGTTCGTAAAATGACACAGTGACACGAAAATTCCGGTTACAGCTGTGTTTGAACCAATACCTCTGTGATTGCTGTACCCGGTGCGAGCACACTTTTCGAAAATGGGTGTCGTTTTAGACTAAAGCCGTTGGAACGTTTTCTTTTGCCAAGATAGAGGTAAAAATGTTGACTGAACACCAGATGAACAGTCCACCTCATCTTCGAACAGGGCGGACAGGAGTTTGTCAGGGCGGGCAGCTCTGTAATGCTTAAAGAAAAAACGCATTCGCCTACCTGAAAGAGAGTTGGAGATTTCATGTTTACTTCCCAGTGCCATGTTGCTAGTTGGGAACTGCAGATGTCTAGATTAATTTTTCCTGGAAGGTGTTTAGTCGAATATTGGGGGTAATCTTCTTTTTCGCAGATAGTCGATCCGTTTTTGACGGTGACTGTCCCACCAACCGAAAGCCTTTGACCTGCTGCCCGTATAAGCTGGACTACGCATAGTTCCACAGTGTCTTGCCTGCATTTTTTACCTTCTGGATATACTGGGCTTTTGGACACTCAGGTGTTTTCCACAGTCTTACGGTTAGCATTTAAGGGGGCATCAAGCTTTTTGAACAGAATAAATAGGGTGTCAAATTGGTTTCTTGTTGACTGGACAATGGGTCCAAATTTCGAATTCTTGCCAGCTAAAACCAGCACAGCCTCCGGTTTTTCAATGGCACGATTATTTTCGGCGCCGCGAGTGTCCTCTGCGCAGTTAGGTGAGAGTGCATTTCGCAGACGATGTGCATTATATCGCTGCTTATCCCTCTGCCCGTTCTCGTAAGCTTTGAGCGCAGGACTGCCGGAAACGATGCTAAATGCTAAATATTATGCAGTATTCATAGCAGAATAGTTTGGAAAGATAACCAGTTTCGTTTATTCTTCCCAAAAATTTTTAATGAACAACCTAGTACGCAAAAGCCACATGGCACGTTTTGAGATTCCTGAAGTAATGGTGATCGTGCAAACTTTCGATTTCGAATAGCTGACTAAGGTCAGGTCTTCCTAGAAGTTAGATAACTCATTACCGTCGGGTCAATTCAGCTGATTTTTCGGCGTCAACCCTTCAGTCTATGGAATGCTTAGAAACTCCGTAGCTTGCAATTTTGCCACTAAAACACTGGCAGCCACCAAGATCGACCACTCTGTTTGCTTGAAAAAATAAACCTAAAACCAAAAGCATGTGGTACCCCAATGACTCTTATCACAATTTTTCCTAGGGATAAAACCGGCCGCTTTTTTTCTATGTTTAAGAGCTAGATGATACCCGAGTCAAACACCCCATATCTTTTGTAGATCTTACCTGCTGATTACCCATGCCAAAAGCGCCATATAATCGAACATTGGGAAGATTATTCGTGTTTTTGTGTGGCCTAATCGTTTGCGATTTATGATCAGCTTGCTTTATCCTGCCTACGAATAACCAAAGTGCGTAAAATAATTCGTGTATTTTCTTACCAAATGTCTGTTTTATGCTGCATTCGATGCCTTATTTAGAAGAAAGCAGCAGCATCCTCTGTGATGTTGCAATTAGTTATTCTTGGGTACCATTGAGATATGGCGTAAAGCGGCGAAGAACTGAGTCTTGATGAGTGAACAGAATGTTGCATTAGGATGTTGGGATCTATCAGCAAGATTCCACTAGGGTTAGAAAAATTCCTGCTTCGGTGAGATTTTAGAGAACGGTCTTGTGTAGCACACCTTGTGTAGCCTCCGAGTGTATGTTAACGAAGAAAATTTGGGAACAAAAGTATAGCATACCTAATGAAGCAAATCGTGACCAAATTTTCCGATAGAGTAACGGACGGATGAAAAAATCCAACCGTTTGAGACTATGAGTCTGCATCCGGCACTTACCGGTGACAAACGGACAGACAGACGAATTGGCACTCCATTTTAGGAATCATACAACCACATCGATCATTACCCCTTAATCCACGCACAGTTTGTTCCAGTGGATCAAAGCGGTCATGAACTGCAATGGGCAAATTACTTTCTGAAATTGCACACCGTTTTTGACAGAAACGTCACTGAGGGAGCTCAAGAGGGCTTTCAGAATCAAATTCCGAGCAGTGCAGCCATATTAATATGACCTTACAAAGAACTCCTAGGTTAAATCACTTCACTGATCACCTATTTTGTGCGCATTGTACGAAAAATACCCATCAGCATTATGGTGTTTTCCAAAGTTTGACCGAAGCGGAAAATTTTCCATGAAATATATTACAAAAATAGCTGTAAAATATGTATCCTGCCCACAACTAGCTTTTGCCAGAAAAACCGGCTCCAGTTTTATAGACATTGGGATTGTATGGCTCGGTCCGCTTAAAATTATTAATCTTCTCCAGCTATTTGATGAAACTGACTTTGGTTAATACCCCATTCTGTTTTTTCGCAACGTGACTTTCAACTTCCTACAACAATAGACGAATAGGCATATGAAGTTTATTGCGCTTTATCTCATGGAAGACTGTGATACCTGCAACTAATGCGAATGATCCCACGTACCATATATAAGAAAAAATATTTATCCTTACGGTTCAGAACTAAGGCAGCGCAGTAAATTTAGCTTTCGTCTGTGATACCTGCAACTAATGCGAATGATCTCACGCACCATATATAAGGAAAATTATTTATCCTTACGGTTCAGAACTAAGGCGGAGCAGTAAATTTAGCTTTCTAGTTTGGGACCACTCTGTGAAATACATTGGTTAGGCATTGCACCAGGATGTTTGAGGGCTTAATGGTTGTTTTCTTATGCAAAATGTGATTGAGGCGTAAGATTTCTGACGACCCCGGCCCGAGTTCCCATCCTGGAGCTTCCAGCTCCCAATCAGCCGGTGACGATACTCTGTAGCAACTTTTTGCTGCCGATTTTCGCTCAATTTACCTGAATACTTTGCACGGTCACTGATCAGGTAGTCTTAATACAGGTAAGTTGAAATCTTGCCCCTTTTATCTTTACGGCACTGTTAACCATTTAACGTACGTTCATTCCCAATTAAATGTCAAGCCTTCTCCTTACTGGAAGCATTCTTAGAAAGTAGAGCCTGTTACTAAACAATATTTGGTGTGCGCCTGCAGTGGGAGGTTTACTTGCCTAGACCTGGGATGGTAACTCACTAATACGACACTATTTAGCACGTAACGTTCACTGCCGTTAAAGTTCACTCAATTAGACGTCTTCTCTGTTTTACATTTTACATTTCGCTTCCATGATCGGTTGCTATCAGGATGCTCAGGACAGATGCTAGTGTAAATCGACCAGACTGAACAGCAGTGGAATCACACTTTATGCACACTAAGACAGGAGAATTAGTTGCCTGAAAATGCTCAGATTGAATTTACCCCTTCGTTGCGCAATCTGATAGATCACTGCCGAACCTCACAACTGAATACCCTAAATCGTGCGCTCCCAATGGTTCCTACCAATTAACAAAAATCTATCTTCTACGAACGACTATAAAAGAACATGCAAAGCAATGTGCTTACTCGCCATCTGGACCGATCACAGCTTGTCGGGACAAGGCCCCAAAAAGTAACTCTTCAGGTGTCTCTTGTTATGACTACATCCCGATTCCAGCATGTCTGCTAATTTGTTCGTTTAGTTGCTAATGTTTTTCACAGCAATAATATTTCATTTGTTGTCACTTCAGCAACCACGGCTCGGTGTCACCAAGCCCGCTGTCCCGGCACTAAACGCCCACCAGGCGTATCTACCAAACGAGTCTCAGTGGATAGGAAACCCTTGATTTATTTTTCAATATGTTATACGAGACACCACATTTCAAAATGTGCTCAAGGTAGCTGCTTTTTAACCCGCCAGCTTCACGCTTTTATTCTGCGGGGACTTTGGACGCAGACTAACACAGCACAGCGAAGATCCATGTTTGCCAGTATACTGAGTTCCCGTAGACTGATACGATACGCCTCTTTTCGGCTACGCAGCTGTTATTTTCTATACAGTTCGTGTTCCGGCCACTCTTACAAGAAACTATTATGACTAACCCCAGAACAGTGACGCCGATGAGTCACTACAGTTCCGCTGTACACCATGTTTTTGTGATTCCTAGTACCACTTATCGGCTTCGCTAACCACTCTACTTCATCATCCCTGTTTACGCATTTTGTGACCCTGGCCATGAGTCCAAAAGTCCAAGGCCACGAGGCCTTAACGATAGTTTCGAATTTTGGTTTGAAGCTGGCCATCTGGATGAGACCAAGTCCACCGCTGCACCCGATCTGATGTTCTGGTTCCTCACTTTTACCGTTTACACTTTCCCTGCCACTTGTCAGACATGAAGCCACTATATCGCCCTATGTCGCATAGCTTCCCCCCAACATTTTCGCATCCTTATTATCCGATTATGTTCAATAATCTCTGCAAAAGCGCATGGTAACTGTGCTTCCCTGTGCGTGCCGGTTAGTGACGATCACGCCTACATCAGATAGTTCCCAACCCTATGATGCTGTCCATTTCCCAAACCTCTGTGTGCACTATTCTCGCCAGTGATTCTCTTATTCTGACCGTAACATTTGATCATGCGTGACGGTATGCCACACATAATTTGGGAATAAACATTATTATTAATGTGTACATGTGTACAGCTCGCTGCAAACCAAGGTCGATCAGATGAAAACCAGGGAAGCGTGAATTTTGATCCATACACAAACGTGTTGGGACGTCCACTGATATCATCAACAATGTTCTGAAAAGTTGTGGAAACAAACCACTCCCATGGCAATGTCCGTGTCCTGCTTGGATGGCTCTGTACCTAATTTAAAGTATTTGATGGCCCCTTGCAAACCAGGACTGAGAAGGGCAGCCGTTTGGGGTGAGAGCAGTTTGAAGGTTCCAGCTTTTACCTGTCCCTCCACAGTTTCTGCAGGCAGCTAATCGGTGTAATTCAGACGGAACAAAAATGCCAGCGTAAAAAGGTAGACATTACCGTTTTAATCTCCCGGCCACCATGCACTTTTTACCTTCCAGCACAGCGATTGATGGTTCTGCTGCAACCCAGCGGATAGACAATCAGTGTAGAAAATGACACGTAGAAATCTTGTTCAGACGATTAAGTGGGTTGAAGCAAGTTGCATTTCACTGGGTTCCAGGCAGCAGAGGCTGCGGCTGACTCTATATCTTCATTGGTTTCATGCCTTGCGAAGCTTTGGGACAGAGACTTACAAGCCCCAAATCACGGCTCAATCGGATAGAGTTGTTTGGTTCTAATTCCTTAAGTAAATTTGATTTTGTAGGATAATGGCATCCATAACAGGAATACTAGCTAAACGGGCGTTATGTCAGCCCACAATACCATTCAAATCATTTGACTTGTGAACTGACCTGGGAGCATCGGGAACCCTATGGCGTTTTCTACTTGTTCTGCTCATAAACCCAATAATTCACTGAACAGCTTTAACAAGGTTTTGTTATACCCTTGCAGTTTAAACTTGCCGTGTGCCCCATACAGCGTGTGCTGGCTAGCATAAAAAAGCAAAACAACTTGCTAGCTGTGACGAAATCCATGGCAGTGTTTGGCGGTACGGCTGTCACTACAAAAGAAGACTTTCCTAAATTGGTTTTGAACGGATGCTCCACCTTAAGTTTGCGCAGGAACAGAGGGCGTAAATATTGCTGATGTAGTCTTGAGGATGGTTTTGAAACCGATACAGAAGGAAGCACGTGAAGAAATGGGCGTTCCCACGATATTTCCCCGCCTTTAGGGAAACAATACGCGGAGCCTTCAGCAGACATTCATTTACTAATTCCGCGCTCACAATAGTTCATGGACATGTTTTAACAACTTCCAACAAAACTGCAGCCGCGCAGGGAAGTCTTAAGACTCAGATTTGTACCATCAAAGGCCAAAAATTTTATGTTAAATTTCTTCTCTTTCGTACGACGGGTTCAGAGTAATTTCGGGACGTGTGTGCCTTTCAAAATTAAAACTCTATTGCGCGAATACTGAGCGCGGTGTGCGTCTGATGCAGCCACCACTGACTATTTGCACATCCAAATTAATTTCCCCGAGACTGTAGGGTTTCCGAACTTGTGCCTTTAACGAGGAGTTTAGTTTAATCCATTTAAACCTTCCGGTGATATGTTGCACGTAGTATTTTGTTTGAGTGCGCAAAACTTCAAGGTCGCGGACCATCACTTGTTTGCCCTTTCTTACGGGTTTACGCGGCATAAACACGAAGTTGCACTCTAGCTTACTTTGTCGCTCGTCGTTGTTCTTTACGAACGGAAAACACTAAGGGACCATCTAATGCAATTTCACCCGACCGCTTGTTGACGTTTCTTTTCTGTACGCTCCTCAGCTTTGACAAATGCGATTACATTCGCGAAATATGTTTGTTCGCCGAACTTGGCCACAACATATTTTCCCCTGGATATCATCTTCTATTATGCACAAAATTGTTAGACAACAGCATGAACGCGAGGGCCATCTCTGTTGATAATCCCCTTTCCCAGATACACGTAACCAGCTTCTACATAGAACGGCGTCACGAGATAGCTGCAGGTATAATTCCTATTATGAATATGACGCTATATGGATTGGTGCCGCCACCCGTCGCTGCCGCCATGATAACGGCATCCGTTGTCACTCACATCGACTACCTATCGTAACTGCTGGATGTGTGTCTTTTTACGACGCAGATTATGAACCTCACCTGTGCACGGTAGCCTTATCTAATGACTAACGATCCGAGGGCCACACGCGTCCTCAAATATGCGTTCATGGATGCAGCATTAGCGAAGACCTGTTTTGTGGGTGGGTGTTTGTTGTCAAATCCACCCGTTTAGACTACTCAATCCTAACTTCACTCAATTTCTGCTCTCTGATACCAACACAATGTAGCTTAATAAAATCGACAATTCGGTACTCCTCATCGAAACTCGTAACCATCATATACTCAACCACATTAGCAACCTAACCAACAAGGAACACCCTTCTGGGCTTCAACCAACTCATCTTTCATGTCGATGTACTGCAGCCCATCTTTACTTCTGAAATCAGGTCGACTGTATCCGAATAAATAAGGTAGTAAAATAGTAAAAACTGATGTGATCCAACTGTCCTAGATAACGATGATGATCTAGCTGGAGATTACAAGGGCAAACACGTCAGTGATAATCACAGGACCACAACCGAAAAATCGATATATAAACGTCGTCTTACGTGGTTGACCCAGATAACCCTTGTTAAACACATTAAAATGCCCTGGTTTCCCCTCTCAAACAGGCCAGGTCTCACAGCCGAACAACAGAACAGGCCGTACGACAGCCCGGTACACACATTATTTGATGTTCACGGATAAACCATCTTAACACCATAGGTGTTTGAAATTAGCGCACGCGACCCGAGCATTGCAGATTCGTGCATTGACACACTAAAATCAAAAGAACTACAACTTCGAATCCATAAAAAGGTGCAACACACTACCACTCCAACCAGATGAGAAAAAGACCTGCAATCATATATAAGCTCTGTTCGAACTCGGCCAAGCAAAAAGACCCCTATCCACAGAATTTCACAAGCAAAATCACCTCAAAAATGACGTCCGTTACAGGGATCTCCAAAACCGAGGTATTTCAGCGCAAACATGACAAGGGAATGCGATACCCACTGCATTCCCTTCCATTGAGTGTAAACCAGAACGCATCTGGCAATGCGTGATCTATTTCTCCAGCGTTACATTCATCTCCGAGGAGAACTAAGACTAGATTGTGCCCTGTTTCAACAAAGCATTCAAGTATTCACGGATTAATACACAGGATCAAGGCTTCTGCCCAAGTTTCCCGGGTCGCTTTTGTTCTTGTCGGTCAGTGGCTGTCGTTCACCTGGAAGGCACAAGTGAAAAAAGGCGCAGCACTGCTCTTTATGTTCTCAGCGCGGGGCAGTATGCTTGCCAGCGCGAGGATTCGCATAAATAAATGTCTAACAGTGCCTT
>NW_008751769.1:355312-357725 GCF_000715545.1 Opisthorchis viverrini | reverse complement strand
GAGGCATTTTCCCTTAAAGCCCGTAAGACACAAGTTTGTGGGGCAGTGAAACGTGTGGGACCCTATCAAATGCTTTCGAGAAGTCGAAGAATATGGTATCCGATGAGTCCTTCATCCTTGGCTTGGGTTAAGCTGTCCATAAACGCGAGCATGTTTGTCACGCAAGAGTAGTGTGGGAGAAATTCTTGTTGAGCTGGAGATATCAGGTTGCTGGAAGTAAGGTGATCCAGGATAGCTGGCTTCATAATGCATTCCAACACCTTGCACGGCACGCTGGTGAGGTTTATAAGCCTTTGGCTGCCAGGCGACAGTCGGTTAGCAGTTTTGCAGAGTGGCGTGACAATCGCTTCCTTCCAAGCCAGGGAAGGCGGCCTTCGTCAAGCGACTGACGAAACACCAGGTGAAGATGATTTGCCAGTGCGGGGGGCGTTTCTTCCAGGATCCAGAGCTTGGCACACAGGTTTTTCGCCGTTGACCCAGCAAACACACGGGAGGACATTGTGAGTGGGTCCCCGAGCACAGAGTACACACGTTCGTAAGACAAAATTTTTTCTCATTTAGGGAGGAATGACCTTCCTCCGACGGTTGTCCACGATCCTTCTAGAACCCAGTTTAAGGCACTGTTAGACATTTATTTATGCGAATCCTCGCGCTGGCAAGCATACTGCCCCGCGCTGAGAACATAAAGAGCAGTGCTGCGCCTTTTTTCACTTGTGCCTTTCAGGTGAACGACAGCCACTGACCGACAAGAACAAAAGCGACCCTGGAATCTTGGGCAAAATCCTCGATCCTGTGTAGAAATCCGTGAATACGTGATACTCCACCGGGCAGTTGTTCCATCACATGCATTTACAAATAAACTCACGTTTTATTTCGACTGACCTTATGATCAAGCCTGACGGTAGGCCAATCACCTGTTCGAATAAACATAATTACGATAACGTGACACCTTGTGGGTACGAAGTGCACACAAAAAGACGACACCATTATCATCATCATTGTTAGGAATGCAAAAGATGCTGACGGACTCGCCAAATACACGTGATGTGACGCCTATGACGCAACTGGTTTCGCAAAGCAACACGCTCCTATTTAGGCTATAACAGCTCCTTTCCGAGGTCAACTAATAGTGGGAACACGCTGCAACACTAGATATCTCCGATTTGACGTCCCAGCACGTTCCAAGAGAAATTAGTTGCGCACGATATTACTAGTACACGTCCCTCATAATCACTCATGCGAAGTCCAGTTAGCATCGAACGCATAGTTACTATCTGCATGTAAGTATCGATTACTGTTTTTGAAAACAGGCAGCGTTGCCTTAGTGAAGTAGATAGGAATTTGGACAACTTATGATTGTCTGTTATTTCGGGCGGCATTCTAACTCACATCAGAGTTGTTTCGAGCAAACGTTTCGGACACTTTATCCTATTTTGTGTCCTCAATGTAGAAATGGCTGTCTTATTACCTCGTTAGATTGGCAGCAATGAACCATCGTGAACCCTCGATAAACCCAAGAATATCCCAACTACAATGGCAACCATAAGCGGTTCAACCAAGATGTTCATATACGGGGCTGTCCACGGACCCGAATACGGCGTCGCGATGAAGGTACCGCGACCACCATACCCAGTCTGATGGCTAGCCCGTAGTACACCACAACTTTAATTTTCCCAGACGAGCTTTACCCAGGAGACCGTTTCAATCCGTTTACTTCGTACGAGGAATGGGAAGCAGTGGCCAACAGCTTAACCAACGGAATAAAGTCATATCATTGATGATCGAAACTTGCCTCAAGCCAGATATAACGGATGCTGACCATGGTAAAAACAAAGATCCTACGGACTGTGAGGAATTCGTTGGCTTCAGCTTGACGCTTGCCACAAACACAGAAGAATTTTTCATATCTAGGTTGCGAACGGCCACTCCAATTTAAGTTTGCGCGGACGGATTGGGTCCGATTATTATCTACTTCGTTAGGAGGTTATTTCCAAATCTAATACTAAAGAACACACGCGAAGAAACCAGATTTTCCACCAAATTTCCCCCGATTTTCATAGAGAGAATGGACGGAGCCACCAACAGCCATTGAAATATGAACTCCGTGCCCATAGTGGACTCCGAGTTCGGTTAAACAACTTCTAATGAAACTTCAGCCGCGTGGGGAGATCTCATACGCCCAAATAATGACCGTGAAACGCTAAAACTTTGTGTCAAAGTTTCCCCCTTTCGAAACACGGTTTCAGAGAAGTTTTGAGTATGTGTCTAGGACGCCAGAGTCGGCGACTTGCGGTCTGGACCGGGCAGCTGGTGTATGAAGGCCAAAGTCAGGTTGGTATGTAAACTGGTGTCGAGCTACGAATGGTCATTCCTCGCTTGCTGCCCTTGCGGTCCGGGTGCCCACGACGTGCAG
>NW_008751769.1:350497-354282 GCF_000715545.1 Opisthorchis viverrini | reverse complement strand
ATGACGGGTGCACTGTCTGTTGTTACATAGTATGTAGAGTCGCCAACGAAAACGGAACGAGTGATTTCCAGCTACAACTGAGTCTCAGGGTTCAAAAACTACAGTTGTGACATAAGTTGCTGTTGCTTTAGGTTCATCTGCTATGTGTCGTCGAAAGTCGCATCAGAAGGTTGTAGCAATAGTGGTATTCCAAGCTTAGCGTTCATTGCTCACTAAATACGTCAACAGCTGTTTATATTATTCTCTGTACTCAGATGATTCGTACTCAGAGCTGAAAATCTGGCCTAACCACAGACAATACCGTTGATCTGTTGGCTCCGAAGGACACACCGATAGTTCATTCCTTATAAACCAGAGTTAAGGCTGTCCATGAAAGCACCGGGTCTTGCACCTAGAGCAGTCAATGAATATATCGGGTGCGTTAGATACAAAACACAATTCCAAAAATACATGGCCTTCAATGGATTCATTGAGAGGAAAATATACTCTTACACGTAGGCTATTCCTTTAATTCAAACGAATAACTGTTGCACAAAATGTGAATCATGCTGATTGCAAACAGCCAATACACCAGCGTCAGCTGCTGATTTTGGGCTGTTCTGGCTAATTACTTTTTGTTACCGCCAGTAATCCCAAATATCTTCTTCCTTTGGAGATATAGTTAACTTTAGGAACAAAATATAGGATTACACTCTTTACAACCAAGCTATCTAAAGCCACCGGTAATCCCATAATTCTTGTGTTTATTATATTTATAAATCTGTTAGCGATGTAAATTTTTTGAAGATAACCGCACCCTAAATCTCTGCTTCGTTTGAGAGGGTCAATCATAAACCGCAAATCCGCCATGTTGCCACTTTTGAATGTTCCGCCATCTAGGTATCAGCCAATCAGAATGAGGATGACGCCGCAAGTCGCGTGATCGCCTAGGACGCGACGAAGCACCCATTTGTAGCGTGGGACGTCAGGAAGTCAGCGGTATTCGACGTTCGAGAGGACGGCACACGTCAGTTCTGAAATGTGCAGATATACGGACTGGTATTAATGAATCCACACAGTATACACAGCACACATGCGCACAGGTCGGGTGGAACAAGGGAGAAGGCCGGAGTGTGGTAACGACACGTGTATTGAGCGAAACCGAAACCGGAAGCGGGGGGTGTGTACAGGGTCGGGTCAAGGTCAGTTAGGGGGTGTACAAGCGGGGTACTCTTCCCTGTCCAGGGCCCGTGGTGATTCGTCCGTGGTACCTGCAATGGGGGAAGAGAGAAAGGGAGGGGCACGTATAAGGTCATATGAGAAACGGGCAAGCAGATACATTCGAGTTTCAAATGCGTTACATTGCCCCCTCCCGAGTCTGAGCACTGTCCTCAGTGCTCAGAAGGAGTGCTTGTAACAGTTGAACGGGGTGGTCCAGGGCCATGTGGAAGAATGGAATGTAGCACGTCACTCATGTTGCCTCCTGAGTTGGCAACCTTAAGGTGGGTTTGTCCAACCACAGGGTGCCGGTCTGCAGAGGTGTTGGCAGTAGCAACGGAAGTCTTGATTTTCACTAGAGTCGAATTCGGCGAGGTGACCGAAACTGCATCTGTTTGATAGACAGCATCTTCTGTGTGCCCGGCTGGTGAGATGACTAGAGAAACGTCCGCTTTGTTGACCACTGGGTCCAGGTTTATCGTGTCCATACTCGTCTGCGCACTGGAGTTCGCGTCCACCACCACTTTTGTTTGTTGTGGCTTGCTGTCTGCAGCTTGATTATTATCATCGTCTTCAGTGTAAAGTACTGGGTTCCGCTGGTCCACATCAATACCACAAAGAAAAGGAACTTGTGTTGTGTCGTTGGCGGCTTCTTCATGCACTTGCTCCAAGTCATCGGATAGAGTTCGAGATCTTGTGTCCCCTTCCGTCTCCCCTGGAGGCTTTTCGTTATTATCGACTTCATCATCGGGAGTTGAATAAGCCGCCTGTGTGAAACCAAGTTTGTGATCAGATTGCACGACAGGTTTCGTTGAAGTTATCGTACCCAAGTCTGGACACATAACATCAAGTGCGGAAGTGGTGGGAGAAAAATTTTGGACCGGAGAATGACAGTGAAACGTCGAAGTGTTGGAAAGGGGGGTTATGTTGGGTGAGGAGTGAGGGACATCACTCGGCGGTCGTGTATCGAACAGGAAGGACAAGTCATTCCAGAGGATGTCCGGTGGTGCAGACAGCGAAACGCCTGAATAGAGTACACGACGGGCGGCAGGGTCATCCAGATGGGACAGGATAAAATACTCGTGATATTGCGGATGTATCCGTGTAAGGAAAGCCTTCATTCGACCCGACCAGAGCGTGAAATCGTCGCCCAGTTGAAACGTCTCTGGTTCTTCCAGAGGTGGTTGGATGTGGGACATGATCAGCTTTGAAATACCAACCGATTCTCTGGCAATTTCGTCGCACGTGTTCCGGTATGCTTCGCAGGAAGATCGAACGTAAAATTGACTTGATCCCACCTCTGTCACCAATGTAGCGTGGGATGTCAGGAAGTCAGCGGTATTCGACGTTCGAGAGGACGGCACACGTCAGTTCTGAAATGTGCAGATATACGGACTGGTATTAATGAATCCACACAGTATACACAGCACACATGCGCACAGGTCGGGTGGAACAAGGGAGAAGGCCGGAGTGTGGTAACGACACGTGTATTGAGCGAAACCGAAACCGGAAGCGGGGGGTGTGTCAGGGTCGGGTCAAGGTCAGTTAGGGGGTGTACAAGTGGGGTACTCTTCCCTGTCCAGGGCCCGTGGTGATTCGTCCGTGGTACCTGCAATGGGGGAAGAGAGAAAGGGAGGGGCACGTATAAGGTCATATGAGAAACGGGCAAGCAGATACATTCGAGTTTCAAATGCGTTACACATTATGGATATGAATTCCGCGCCCAGAGTAGACCTTCAGTAAGTTCACATTTTAGCGAAACTGGGGATAGTTCAAGGTTTCTGTTGAATACCGTCAAATGATTAAAATTTATGTAAGCGTTTCTTTCGTTCAAACTATGGTTTCAGAGAAATCTGGGTCGTGTCCAAGGCGCGGGTGCCGGCCGGCTTGTGCGTAGACTGAAGTTGCAAACGCTCAGTTAGCCAAACAGAACTTGGAAGTGTGAAAATCATGAGAGCCATTTGTGAAAGTCGTTCAGAGAAATCTGGGTCGTGTCCAAGGCGCGGGTGGTCGCCGGCTTGTGCGTAGACTGAAGTTGCAAACGCTCAGTTAGCCAAACAGAACTTGGAAGTGTGAAAATCATGAGAGCCATTTCCACGTGAAAGTCGAAGGCGACCTCCGGATTCAAACCCCGAACACGCACAAGCTCATTTCTCTACGCCATCGAGCCGAGGGGTACCGTTAGTGGAATCCACTGACTAGCGTATAATCCGCTTTTGACCAATCGTATCCTTCGCTGGATCAACGCGTTCCTATCAGACAGATCATTCCGAGTGAGAATAGGCTCGTCCAACTCCTCTCCAGCGCCGGTGTCCATTGGAGTTCCTCAAGGCTCAGTCTTGGGATCACTCCTGTTTCTGATCTACGTCAACGACCTCCCAGACGTTCTTGCGAGTCCACGTCTACATTTTGCGGACGACTTGAAATCCTGGAGTTCAGATGCCAGTGCCCTCCAAATGGATGTAGACGCTGCCAAGCAGCGGTCGTTTGACTGGTACCTTCCTCTGAATTATGAAAAGTGCGTCCATATGTCGTTTGGAGGGGATTTAGCGAATGCCTTTGTTATGCATGGTGAAAAGGGACCAGAA
>NW_008751769.1:340894-350312 GCF_000715545.1 Opisthorchis viverrini | reverse complement strand
CCTCATTGAGTGTGTCCAGCGGGCCGCTACGAGAATGGTTGCCGGCCTCAAATCCGTGGACTACGAAACGCGTCTCGCGATGCTTGATCTCTTTCCCCTGGAGTACCGTCGTCTCCGAGGGGACCTAATTCTTACTTGCGCCCTGTTTGAACAAAGCTTGGCAAATAGGTCTTTCACCGTTGATCCAGCAAACACACGGGGTGACATGGCGAGAAAATTTTCAAGCTCAGAGCACACACATTCACTAGACAAAATTTTTTCTCATTTCGGGTAGTAGGTGCGTGGAATAACCTTCCTCTGACTGTTGTCCGCGCTCCTTCTAGAACCCAGTTCAAGGCACTGTTAGACATTTATTTATGCGAATCCTCGCGCTGGCAAGCATACTGCCCCGCGCTGAGAACATAAAGAGCAGTGCTGCGCCTTTTTTCACTTGTGCCTTTCAGGTGAACGACAGCCACTGACCGACAAGAACAAAAGCGACCCGGGAAACTTGGGCAGAAGCCTTGATCCTGTGTATTAATCCGTGAATCGAATTTGGGTTGTGCGGAACCGGTTCTCCCTGCGGAATCCATGAAATGGATCACGTGACTCGGGCCAGCCAATCATTTGCTTCAGTTTCCCTTGTAGTTGAAGCGATTTCCCTTTCCACGCTTCGGTTAGTTAACACGCATCCTCATGGGGCACTGCTCGTTTCGCTGACGATATAAACCGTGGTTAACCAAGGTGAAAGCAGCTGAAAGTGCGGAAGTCTCGGCAATGAAGTTAGATATGCCTCCAGATAATCGGAAGCACAAATGTCGATCGACATTTGTGCAGTATGTCGACATACTGCCAACAGTACATTGAAGAAATCGGTGTGGGTGATGTGGGTAGGTTGGGGGAACAAAGATGGGTCGATGGAAAACAATTTACGATACTTGGATAGGTTTTTTGGAGTTAAATTAACTTATTCACTTGGTAAGCGTCAAATCGTACATACCCAGTAAACACGCCATGCCACCGGTGGCACTGTGTTTACTGGGTATCCCATTCTGAATAGATGCCGAGATAGTGTTCCCTGTAGTTTTCAGGTACCACTCTTAGGTCACTCGTGCGTTCTGTCCCTCAAGGTAAGGGCGTTGGCTCTTCGGCAGCGTCTCATACTTAAATGGTACATCTTATTTCCGAGCGAGATCTAGTATCCTGGTCTGTTGTCCCATTCGCTTATTTATGATTTACAGCGGTTCCACACCTTACGAAATGCCACTATCTTCTCTCTGTTCTGTCTCTTGTGGTTGTCTTTTGGAAGAATAGCTGGGATATCGTTTCCAGAAGCCACCTTTTGGGTAGCTTTCGGTCCATCGTTCCCTGGGACGAACACCCCGTCATCCTCGTAAATTTTCTGGCGTTTCCAGAAGCCACCTTTTGGGTAGCTTCCGGTCCATCGTTCCCTGGGACGAACACCGCGTCATCCTCGTAAATTTTCTGCCCCACAACTCCTCCATTAAATCTGTTCCTAGCTTAAATCGGTCATGGAAGCTATGGATTTCTGAGAAGTCTGCATGGCAGAAGTTTTGAATCCATCCTTGAGGGGTTCTGGGTTCCTGGCCCGGTAGCAGACGAAATCGAGGGTCACTACGCAATGATCATCTCCCACTGGAGCCTTAACTAATACTCGATCAACGAAGTGTTTTCCGTTCGACAACCAAACCTAGCAAGGATAGTAATTGGCCCGCGCAGTATCTGGTGGGTGCGACATATTCCGTTCAGGCGTTGTGTTGAACGACCTCGGTCAGTGCCTATGCAAAATGTCCTCCAGACATGTTGAAATCACCTACCAGCAAGAGATTCGTTTAACGGCAGCTGAGGGACGGTTGCATAAATGTATGTATAAGGACAGGTAACCTTCCGGTAGATTTAACGGGCAACGGTAGACCACGTCCGGAAGGAGAGAATCGCCTTGGCGTGGTGGTCGGACTTCAGTGCTGTACTGATCCTGTGGGCTATAGTGGCGGTTGTCTTGTTCAATTAAGATCAACGCCCTATTTCAGCTGATTCGATCAACCGGTCAAAAGAAAGCAGGTGTTAGTGAAACAGTATTCGAAAACGACGGAAGGGCAATTCACTCCCTCAGTCGTCCTCTTCAGCTGTGAACTGAGCACTTCAAAGAACAGTTCACTGTGTCTCCTTCAACACAATCGCTGGAAGAACCGAGCTGGACGAAATGGAACATTGACACAAACCCGCCATCAACAACCAGAATTAGCATGACAAGGCACCTGGTCCCGATGGTCTTCACCCTGCTTTCTTCAAAGGTTTGAGGTCCTGACAACCAGGCTGCAGAAGATTTGGAACGAAAAGAGAATGCTAACCGATGGACCTCAACGACCGGCATCCCAGTCTTCAAGAAAAGGCACAAGAACGTCATGTGAAAACCATCGTGGTATCAGCCTGGTATCCGCCGCATCCATGATACTCTCTGGTATTATTTTGCGCAGGTTGATAGATTATCAGGAGGGACAGATTCGTGAGAATCAAGCTGGGCTTCACCCTGGTCGAGGATGTGTCGACCATATCTTTACCTTGAGACAAATCCTTGAATAGCGCCACTCCTTCAAACGTTTCACGTTGGTCATTCTTCTTGGGTTGAAAGCTGCTTTTGAGTTTGTCGATCATCAGAAACTGTCAGAGATGGCCCAGTGGTAAGAGCGCGAATTTACTGATCGGAATATCCGTGGTTCGAACCTGACCTCTGCCTCTCGACCTCCCCTGTCTAGGCTTGGGCACCCTGGCAGTATCCCAGCATTCGTGCTTCCTTCGGGTGGCATGGCGGTTTGGCACTGAAAGTGCGCTGAACGATTTCTTGGCAGTGTCTAGCGATTGAAGGTGTCCCTTGCAAATTTGTATCCCATATGAGGGCACTGTTGCGAACTCCCGTGAACGGCTACTAGTATACGGAAAGCTTTCGCCTGAGCTCACCAGGTCAGTAGTGCAAGATAAGGCTGTCCTCTTTCACCTTTCCTCTTCAACTTTGTTATTGGTATGCTGCTTGAAAGTTCTATTCCTCTGAAACCTCGGGAGTCTTAATGCTCCCAGGACGTTCCTTCACAGGCATTGAGTATGCAAACGATAGTGCTTTCCTTGGTTCAGATCCTTCCCAAATGCAGACGATTTCAAATAACCTAAATAACTCTGCCGCACGGCTTGGCATGAGCTTTACACCTGCAAAGTGTAAAGTACTGCTATAAGACTGGGTGGGATCAAACCCACACCTCATGCTTGCAGGCGAGCCAATCGACGTGGGCAGCTGTAAAAGTCCTGGTGAACTGACTGGAGATGAGATAGAAATCTCGAATCGGAAAGGCCAGGTCACTCTTCACCAACTTCTGACAACTATGATGCCAATGTGACATCCACGTT
This sequence comes from Opisthorchis viverrini, assembly GCF_000715545.1. NCBI lineage: Eukaryota > Metazoa > Platyhelminthes > Trematoda > Opisthorchiida > Opisthorchiidae > Opisthorchis > Opisthorchis viverrini. The sequence goes on along the minus strand of NW_008751769.1, from coordinate 346,913 downwards.
TGCCTGTCAAGGCAGAGTGTACACTGCGATGGTGCTATCCATACTGCTTTATGGATCCGAAAAGTGACCCTTATGTGTAGAGGACATACGGAAGATGTCAGTATTTGACCATCGCTGTCGAGTCCGGTGGGACCATCAGATTAGCAATGCGGGGATACATCAGATGGCAAGGAAGTACTGAGTGAAAGCGACTGTCGGATGAACAGTGTATGTCCTGGTAATAAATCACGAAAACACTGACGTGTAAGCTTAGTCGGGTCGGCAACTGCCGCCTCTCCAACTGAGGACACCGGGACTCAACTCACTTATGGTTAATGACACATGCAGAATCGACCCGATCGCGCAGCCAACGGTGCTCATTCATCAAGGCTATTGCCTTCAAAGCGTAGCGACCGAGTTCATGAACTAACTAGATGTGCCATCGCCTCTAAAACTTGGTTGTATGTCCCACCCTGTCCGGTGATGGAAACTGTTGTATATGGTTGATATGGTTGACATCCCCAACAATGGCGCACGGTGTATAGCTGATAAATTGATTTGAATTGAGAAGATAAACGGCACCACGCACAGTGCATCACGGTGAGTTTCAGGAGCGGTGTAGGAGAGGACTATCTGGGTGGACAGGGTTGCATTTAAGTTTAGCGCAACCTCACCCACCCGCGTTTCCAGTCAGCTCGGAAAGTTGAGTAGCCGTATATTGAGATATCCGCGTCAGAGATGTCTGATGTGAAGCAGGTTTCTGTAAGCGCAGTTATGGATGATTGTTCGAGACAATCCGACTGTTGAATATCCCGAAGTTTGTTGAAAAGACTGAAGCAGTTTGTTGTCAAGTCCCAACACTACCTCTGCTGCGTCCGAAGGTGGGGAGCAGAGAGGTGCACCACAAGAGAGGTTAGGAGGTTTAATGGTTCTACTCCAGTTTGAGTGCAAGGTTTCCGAAGAGGCCTCTGCAGCATTCCTGTCTGCATCCTCCCCTGATGCTTCCTAGACCTTACTAGACTGCATCTTAAATCCATTTCGATCGGGCGATGTTTGTGTGGCCTATTTAATCACAGTCGCTTTCCTTTTGTGTTTGTGTGGGCCCCCAGGACGTCCGCGATCAGTATGGTCAATTTGTACTTAGGATTTTACGGTACAATGGTGTCGGACTTGTGGCTTTGGCTAACGGGGTCATGAGTGACGACGAGCCACTTTTGACGAAGTGGAGCTGGAGGCTGGCGTTTACGCATTTTCAGTGGTTGTGGGGCTGCCGTAGCAGCCCCCAACGTCCAGGTCAACGCCTGTAGCTGATATGTCGGTGCACTTCGCTCCTTGTTTCTACATAGCTTACGAAATCCAGCTTAGAACCTGTGACTAGGATGTGGACTTCACCGCTGCGTCTTTATCGTCCGCCAAGGAAATGGTTGACGATAATTTTGCATATGTTGGATGCCATGTCCTCGCGAAGCTTGTCTCACTCCGAGCGTCACTGTTGTTGGTAGTCGGGGTTCTGCGACGTCTCAGTAGAATCTGCAATCTAAAGTCGCAGTAGGTTGCATCGGTGTGCTTTTGAAAGCACAAGTACCATCGGGTCGGTCGTAAGCTTGGGGTCGGTTGATCTGTCGTCAAGCGGAAGGCGAGATGGCTCAGTGGTTAGAGTGCTAATTTACTGACGGGAAAATCCCTGGTTTGAACCGGACGTCGACTTTGTAGTGGTTAACGGCCCTATGGAGTCTCTAGTGAACAGAACAAATTGCTAATGTAAGCCGGATACAAAGGCACAAGGAGAAAAATCCAAGTAAATCTCGACCCACAGTTCAGAACAGGAGATTCCGTAGTTCCGTATTCCGTTGAACCACCACACCAAGAAAAGTTTTATCTTCCTGGTATTCCGGATCTCCGGTGATCGAAATATTAATCCACAAGTGTGAATATATTAGTCCAGTGTTTGTAGCAGTCAATTATAGCCAACCGGCGGCCACAACAAAAGTCGCTCAGCAAAAGTCTCAAAGTCACGTTGGACCCAAAAAGCGGGCGGTTGTGGTTCTATTTTAATAAAACAAACTTTTGTACAGTGATGTGACTGATAATGATGGGGAAAAGGAAGATGATACTGAGCATGAAAAAGAGCAGTTTACAAGTGCTACAACTTCTTTACCTAGGCTCGAGCGACCTGGCAGTATCCCAACCATCGTTTTTCCGTCGGGTAGTATGCCAGTTAGAGACCGAAAGAGTGCTACAGCTGGATGACTGAATGATTTTCAGTGTTGTTCTTATCTTTCACTCATATACCTCGCATGGTTTGCGATAGTCGCATGTGTTCGTGATATTACCTTTCGTAATCCTCACATTGGTCCAATAGGAAAACGCCCTTCGAAAGGACCATGAGCTACCTAAAAAATAAGCTCACCAAATGGGCGGAAATTGATTCCCCGACATAGTCGTGCTTTTCACGTTCTATCCTTTATTTTCCGAGTAAAAACAGCGAGCTTACTATGTAATACTTGAACAGGCCAGTTAATTCGCTGCTTTTCCCCGAGTGCAAATCAACCGTAGACCCAGTTGGATAACGTGGCAATCAGTCACCGGTGGAGAGCCACATTCAACATGCCGTTACTTCTGGAGCACACAACTTGATTCTGATCACGGCATGTGCAGGCGCGTTTGGCAAATTACCTCCTGTTCAGCCCCTCGCAATTGAGCAAGAAACATGCCAATGTACCGTCTTCGGAGAACTATCAGCAGTAACAATTTGAGCTAGCTCTGTGTTGGTAGCGAGCAGGTGGAGGAAGCATGGGAGATCATCATCATCATCATCAAAGAGTTGGCACTGATGATTCATTGCCGTACAACCATAATGGTTCGTCTAGTTATATATACATACATATGATTATACTAAAAGCCCTAGAGTGAAGAGAAAAAGAGTGGGCGAGGGAGGGGACCTAGTGCTGGCCTATGTCAAGCATTCTGAGGTGCTTACACCTCCAACCACTCAATCAGACAATCTGGAAAGAAACTAACTGCACTGACATCGATTAGCCGCCAGCTCTTGCAATGTCTTCAGCCAAGCACAGACAGGACAAGCATAGGGACCCCATCCTGGAAGGAGTACAACACCCAAACTCTTCGTGATCTCTTTCACGCCTTTCTGCCAAGTCAGGCGCTGCCCATTTCATGGTTTGTGCCATCCTGAAGGAGCCACAGAGAACAACACTCGTCTTGGTAGACAGTGTTTCGGCATGCATGGCACATGACCGAGCCATCGTAGTCGGTGATGCTGAATGTTTTATCGGATTGAAGTACCTGCATCACAACCAAATGCCCGTTTTCTAATCACCTCGTTACTAACATTCTGATGCCATCCAAAACCAGCCACGCTTCTGAGGCATCCGTGGTCGAAAACCTGAAGACGTCTCATATCTGTCCGCAGAGGCCATGTCTCGCACCCATACAACAACACAGCCCTTACTGTAGCCTGGTACACACGACCTTTAAGATCTAGTGAGGTGCTTTTTAACACCACAAGTGACGCAAATTAGCAAACGTGATTCGAGCCTCTGAGATTCTTGCGCTGACTTCATCAGACATGCTTCCGTCAGAGCTAATAGAACTACCGAGGTATGTAAAGTTTTCCACAATCTCCAGTGGTTCTCCTTGAATTGTAAGGGATATGTTTGCAGATGGCATGTTCTCAAGCGTGACTTTTAGCCTTCAAGGTGCAAAGCACTCCAGCATGGGAAGATGTTAAAGGAGCCATCCTAGCGGCGTTTAACGCTCTCTGGATTGTGCACAATAACTCCCCACTAGAAGAAGAAATGAGATACTAAACACCTCCGTTGAGAAGTGAAAAGTTACCCGGACCACACAGTGTGAATCCATACCTCTTCAAAGAAGGTGGAGGATTCCTGGTTACGGATATGACCAATCTTATTGATGCTTTGTGGAGCGAAGAAGAAAACAGGATTGCAGAATGGATCACGTTGACAGTTATCCTTCTCTTCAAAGACAGTACGCGGATACTGTTCCGCTGTAGTACCCTTTTGGTGCCTAGCTGTCATGCCACTCGGGAGCACGAGGACTGGGATAATGCTAGGTTGCCCAAGCCTAGACACTACCGTGGCATCAGTTCGGTAGCTGTGGTATCGAAGGCGCTCTGTGGTCTTATTTTTCATAGGTTAGCTGAACACAAAAAGACAAGTCTGTGAAAACCAAGCTGGGTTCCGTCCTGAAACTGGATGAATCTCTGTGAAAAACAAGCTGGGTTCCGTCCTGAAAGCGGATGAATCGATCGCATTCTCAGCTTGTGACAGATTCTGGAGCAGTGACACTGCTTCCAGAAACCAACAGTGGTTGTCTTCCTTGACTTGGAATCTGCCTTTGACTCTGTGACTCTGTGGATCGTCAGGTACTATGATGGTGTGTATGAAGCAAAGGTGTTTCTCCTAAATTCTTAGCTCCCCTTAAGGCACTGTACGTTAACTCCCGCGAACGCGTGAAGGTCTGTGACAGCTGTCACCTGAGATCACCACATCAAGTGGTGTCAGGCAAGGCTGTTTTCACCTTTCTTCTTCAGCTTCGTCATTGATATGGCTACGGAAGACTCACCACCAGCTTCTGACACCTGTGGAGTTGAACTGTTCCCAGGGCATTCGTTCACATATATTGAGTACGCAGACGACGTAGTTATTCTTGGGTTTGACGACATGGTAATGCAAACAGTATTAAATAGTCTAAGTAATTCTGCCTAGCGGTTCGGCATGCGCTTCACACCTGCAAAGTGTAAATTGCTGCTGCAAAACTTAGTGGGTTTGAACCCGAATCTGACTCTTGTTGATGAACCGATTGAGGTATTAGACCAATCTGTTAACCTGGGTAGTTTTATCAGTCCTGGTGATCTAGCAGAAGATGATACCTCCATCAGGATTGGGAAGGTCGGCCACTTTCGCGAACCTGCATCAACTGTGGCGTAGGCGTGACATGAGCCTATCCGTCAAGGGTGGAGTTTACAACTCTATATAATATAATACGGATCAGAAACCTTGCCGCTTCTCACTGAAGGCGCCAAAACACTTCCAGTGGTTCACCATCGATACCTTCGGAGCGTTTCCCTAGTCTGGCGGAAACACCGATCAGTAATGCTGAAATACTTCTGGCTTGGCTGGAGACGTTGCAAGAAGTGGCGGCTAGTCGATGTCAGTGGCGTTCGTGCTGTCAGTTTCTTTCCAGATTGTCTGATTGAGCGGTTGGAGGTGTAGGTACCTCAGTATGCTTGACATAGGCCAGCACTAGGTTCCCTCCCCCATCCACTCTATTTCGTATATATAACTAGACGAACCTTATGGTTGTACGGCAATGAAGCATCAGTGCCAACACTGATGTTGCTGTCTTTGATGATGACGTTGGTTTTTGAAAGAACCAACTTGACAAAAATAGGTGATTGGCCACGTGTTCTCTATGCCAGTTGACCGATTGGTCTCTTGACAAGTGTCCGTTGTTCGTCAACTCCATATAGGCATCCCTTATGTGTACAAACGACGTGATTCTTCATCTAACCCTCAGGGTCCCATCTTTGTCAGTTTGTGGTGTTGACTCCCAGAGGAACTGAGTGGCGAAGACGAATCACATACTCCGCTTGGGTACTAAATTTAAGAAAGAGGATAATCTTTCAGCTGTGACACCCTTTCGGTGCCTAACCTCAATGCCACGAGGTGAAGGAAGCACGAGGGCTGGGATTCTCTCAGGTTGCCCAAGTCTAGACAGGGGAAGCCAAGAGGCAGGGGTCGGGTTCTAATCACGGTCCATCCGTCCAGTAAATACGTGCCCTAACCACTTCAGCCATCTCGCCGCCAATCTCCACGTTGATGATTCTTCTACTGGTCTACACGGAAAGCGTGTCTTCAAAATCCGTTTAGTATACCCCAGATCCCACCCACCATCAGTGTATTTCTTGCTGAGAAAACCGTCTTGGCAGATATCTCTGTGTTAGCGCACGTGGCACACACATGGATTACGACCCAATACCTCTCAAGTCCACGTTGGC
>NW_008751769.1:318754-340472 GCF_000715545.1 Opisthorchis viverrini | reverse complement strand
TATATATATATATATATATGTATATATAACTAGACGAACCTTATGGTTGTACGGCAATGAAGCATCAGTGCCAACACTGATGTTGCTGTCTTTGATGATGACGTTGGTTTTTGAAAGAACCAACTTGACAAAAATAGGTGATTGGCCACGTGTTCTCTATGCCAGTTGACCGATTGGTCTCTTGACAAGTGTCCGTTGTTCGTCAACTCCATATAGGCATCCCTTATGTGTACAAACGACGTGATTCTTCATCTAACCCTCAGGGTCCCATCTTTGTCAGTTTGTGGTGTTGACTCCCAGAGGAACTGAGTGGCGAAGACGAATCACATACTCCGCTTGGGTACTAAATTTAAGAAAGAGGATAATCTTTCAGCTGTGACACCCTTTCGGTGCCTAACCTCAATGCCACGAGGTGAAGGAAGCACGAGGGCTGGGATTCTCTCAGGTTGCCCAAGTCTAGACAGGGGAAGCCAAGAGGCAGGGGTCGGGTTCTAATCACGGTCCATCCGTCCAGTAAATACGTGCCCTAACCACTTCAGCCATCTCGCCGCCAATCTCCACGTTGATGATTCTTCTACTGGTCTACACGGAAAGCGTGTCTTCAAAATCCGTTTAGTATACCCCAGATCCCACCCACCATCAGTGTATTTCTTGCTGAGAAAACCGTCTTGGCAGATATCTCTGTGTTAGCGCACGTGGCACACACATGGATTACGACCCAATACCTCTCAAGTCCACGTTGGCACTCCCAACTGAGCCCACCAAGGTAGTCAACAGTCAGTGGCCTTTTTCTCCTGAAAGGTACCGGCCGCAGCTATACGGTCTCTTCCATTGAGGGTCCCATCTGACGTACTCCCTTCAGTTTGCATGTTGGCTGTGAACTAAATGAATCCCACACCTTGAATCTGCCTTTTATTTCCTCTGGGATTGGTCATCTAGATGAGGAAACCCTACCTAGGTGCTTCCGTACGAACCCCATCGCTTATAAAGTGCCACCGGGGGCGAGATGGTTCAGGTGGTAGAGCGCGAACCTGGCAGTATCCCAGCCCTCGTGCTTCCTTCGGGTGGTATGGCAGCTAGGCACCGGAAGGGTGCTACAGCTGAACGCTTTCTTCTTTCTTTCTTTATAAAGTGCCACCAGACATCGTATCTCAGCGAATCCTTAGTAGTATGCTTCTTTCGATTTGTTTGCGGTTTTTGTTTCTAAGGCAGAATATGCTAGCTCATAACGTATTTGAAACCAATCTCCATGACATTCGCCCTCTTTTCGGGTGTGGTTGAACCTAATACAGGATCATTCTGTATTTCTTTGCTTTTCCAGTCGAAGAAAAAGGGCTTGAGTGTGGAGGAGAAGCGTCAGAAAATGATGGAGTTTTTCTACGAAAAGGTACCAAGGCACCAGTTTTCTGCTCACAAGTCACTTAAGAAAGACTTTTTCCAACTGAAGGAATTGGAGAGATTATGTCAAAAAGAAAAAGGCATCAACTCTATGTCTGTGAAAGACGTATTGATGAGCCTTGTTCATGACGGAATGGTGGATACAGATAAGATTGGAACCTGTGTATATTTCTGGGCATTTCCCAACAAGGCAACACAAAAGGTAAAATACATTCCACTTCCTGTTTATTAGTATTAGCATAAGAACACCATAGAAAGGCTGAAAGTTTCTATCGAGAGCACAAAACAACAGGCCGACAAAGTGCAAAACGCCCTGCAACAAGCCGGCGCAAGTCGTGAAGATACGGTGCGCAAAGTTTATGCATCTTACATGATGTGTCATTCAGAGTGAACGACGGCAAATTTTGGATAAACTCACTATTCAGCGAGCACGCTTGGAGGAGCTAACTTCAGAGCTAGCACAGCTACGTAAATGCGATCCCGAACGTTTAGAAGAACTCAAAAGTGAACGTCAGTGTGCATTCGATGCTGCAAATCGATGGACTGGTATGAGTTTTTCATCCGTTCTGCATTTCATAACCACCTTTGGAATGCGATTATGTTTTGTGTGTGTTCCAGAACGCGCGTTCATTTTTTGTTGCATGTGCTCGGGTCCAGTTCAATAAGCACAACACGTTCTGGTTTTAACTCTTTAAAATGATTCATAGATTTCCTACAACTCAGATAGAAAGTAACTTCAGTGAATGTGCTCTGGGTACGTACTGCCATGCGCAGTAGTATGCCGACGTGCTTGTCTTGGTTTCGACTGCAAAGTACACTTCTGAGCGGCCTGGCAACTTGATCTTACAGTTTAATCTGTAGTCGACCTATGCGGGCTTCCAATGGTCTCCCTTCCATCAGTTGCGAAAATAACAAGTTAAAGTTTACTATAGAGTTTTAACGGCTTTCTTAGGATATACGCCTTCAGTGAAAGGTGTTCTAAGAAAGTCCGTTGATGAAGCGATTCCGTGATTACGGGGCGTGTAAACTGAACCATCTTAACAGCCTAGCGAGGCAATGTCAGCCGGTGTCAACAGTATATCAGAGGCTACGCTCACTAGATCCGAAGGAATCAAACCACGCAACAGGATTTTCTGACAACCTTTAATGGGGATATTAATATCACCGACCAGCAGTCACAGTTCGGTAGGATGCACAGTTTATTTCATCACTCACGGCATTGTTACCCAGGTGATTTACACGACTGCTCAGTTCCTGTCGTTGAGAGCATGAGACAGCCGGTTTGCCTAAAACTGGCACCGTGTCAGGTGGGAAAGGAGACTAGAGCGACAGGCGTGACCGGACGTTGGATTGCTTTGCCGGCTGGTGGAATCAGACCATGGCCAATCTCAGTATCAGTCTAAATTGTTTGATTTATCGTATATCCCACGAATTCTGAAGTGCTACGTTGAATTGGAATTACATGAACACTCGAAATTGTTCTGGATACACCGAGATTTGATTAGCCGTTCATTTCTGACCAGAGAAGGACCTGTGAATCCACATGTACTGTGTCTCATCCATCTGAACGGTTTGTTGTTTACAGACAACTGGTTGCCTCAAATAATCTGGGGGCAACAGCCTCATGAAAGCTCATTCTTGTTCATTAATAGCATCCGACCCAAATGAGGTCATACGGACACCGAAATCTCAGGAAACTTCAAATCCGAAATGGACTATCAGACTCATCAGATTCAATAGTTTCTCAGTGAACCAATTCTGCACATCGTCACTAATTGTTTCCCTTCGTGTGTACCTTCAGACAACGTTTTCGTCATCCAGTCATGGCTGAGAAATAAATTTTCCCTGGAAGAAGCCCAATTCCGGCGCCAATTCAACATCCCAGAAAACTTTGACTACATTGAATAACTCAATCCTGCGTTTGCACAAGGCCACCTTATTTGTTCACCATGTTATTACTTTTTGGGATACTGTTGTTTTCAAAGTCTTTCCACACATGAGCTTACCACATGTCCGTACGGTCACTGAAAATTCACACATTGCTTTTCAAACTAGTTTATTGCAGATTTTGTTAACAGGGTTTCAGGGCTTCCGCCATGTTTTTTCGGCTTTCTGCAACGCATTTACAGGTTTTTATTTTCATATCACCCCACAAATTATATAGTTTTATGGATATGGCCGCCCATTAATTGTCGGTTTTTCCAAACTCCGATCCCTATTATACAGAAACAAAAGAGTAATGCGGCAAGTTAGATTCACAGAGCCATCGTGATAACACTTGATTTTTGTGGAAATTTCTAGTCTGTTCATGGCAGACTCGTCCGTAAAATCTATGGTGTATCTTTGAGGCCGCCATTTGGAAAAAAAGCAGGACGGCAAAGCCGTGGTTAAAAAAAGTTCGAAATGCTATTGCTCTTTTCTCAGTTTCTGTCTGACCTACCACAATTAGATTTTAAACACCTATCACTCCAGGTAGCTGTCCAGTGACGTCACTGTCAGTTTTGCTGTAGTTATTACAGAATCTGGAAAGCCACATTGGACGTGCGCGACGATCAGTGATTCAACCGATGATGTCTCGAGGTGAGAAACTTCGTGTTCTTTTACAATTCTATGACTTTATCGAAACCGCGTTCTTCGATTCATATTCGTCTTTAAATACGGCGCATTGGCGAAGAATCCTGGGTGCCCAATTACCTGAACCACTATGTTAACTTTGCTACCGGGCTTGCTGTGACATTCATGTCTTTGGATTTAATCGTGGAATAAACAGACCGCAATCGGTACCTAAAGTACCAGACATCTATGGGATGTGGTTGTGTGCACCCTGATTTAGCTCCGTTGAGGCGGTGCACCCGAAGTTGAGTAGACAAGTAGCGGTGGTAAGGCCTAATTCTTCACGGGCAGACCTATTTAGTACTAAAATAGAACGTCGGGTACGGAAACAGCCAAGAAGTCAACTGCGTTGTTGGAAAACTTGTTGCGATCCCGTATTGCAACAAACGTCGAGGTTGGTCTTAAGTTGTAAGCTTTTTCGGGTTGTACCGTAACGGCAGAAATGTGGCGTACGTCACAAACACTCGGTTCATTGATGAAATAATCTAAGGTTCTTTGTGACCAGGTTCGACAACCAGTGCAACAAAATGGTTTGTCGGAACTTACTGACAAAGGAGTGCATGGATTCAGTAAAACAACTGCGTGCCTGAGAGGATACTGTGACCAGCTGCTCCGAAGAAGGGATCGGAAGAGTAGTGATTAATAAAGTCGGTTATTCAATCGCAAAAAGATCGTCCAGCTGTAGCACCATCTCGTTGCCTTATTTCTATGCTACGAGAAGCAAGCGCGGGGCCCGGGATACTGCCAGTTTGACCAAGCCTAGACAGAGGAAGTCGGGAGGCACAGGTCGGGTTCGAACCACCGAGCTTCCGGTAAGTAAATTCGCGCTCTCGCCTTCCAGTTATTCAAGAACGATGAAATTCTAGCTGACACAACCACGTTCACTCAGAAAGCGAACGATAAGGACGAAAAATATGTGACGGAATGAAAAATAATAGCATGTTTTAAGGTCGAAAGGTAAATGAACGGACTTCCAAGACAGCTATGAAAGAACCAAGCATATAGGACCAACGATGGTTAATCTATATGGTTGTCCTAATGTCATAGAGTCAACCGTTCCCTCACGCCGGTTCTAGACAGGTACAACCCACAATGGCTAGTCGAAATCTTGTAGCCAGTACACTATATCCCAATATCCCATTCTCAATTGGGTGATACATTCCCATTCGTCGATTCAATAAACAAATTACAAATGAAGGGTTCATTCACGTGTTTGCTCAATTTGACTGCACCATTTACCAACGTCCTTTGATCGGAACCCTTAACTATTTATATACTCTCGTTGAGGCGAGTGTATTCGTCAACAACAGTCAATGCATTAAGTCTTCTTGCGGTGCACATTAAATGCACAAATGCTATTTCATGGCACGTTCTAGCGTCAGGTTGACGGCGTCACCATGGGCCCACCACTGGGACGGTATTTCCAAAAGTATCCTTGAAAACGGTCACCTGAAACTAGCCAATCGTCGATAGGTAGGCGGTTTCACAGTTTTAAAGAATGTGACCGCAGCGGACTTGATTCAAGGGTGCAACAAAGCCGACTCCTCGACTAAACTCATCTCTGAAGAAGCCGACAATTATTTTCCAACTAGATATCGACCTTGAACGGCATCACGATGACAATTGTTGTGTACAGTAAACCTGGGGTTGGCGCGGTACACCAACCTTAACAATTTCGTTCTACGTTCCACAGTTTTATTAACAGACCAATGAAAATCCGCTCTCGAGACGTACTGGAACAGGAACTCAACTATCACCAAGGTTTCACGGGACAACGGGTTTGTCGACAAACCTGTATGAAAAGAAGCGAAAGCTGTTATCACCAGAGTCGAGAGAGCCACCTTCTCCCGTTAACATTAGCTTTCGACCTACGGAAATAAGGCTTTACATCAAGCTGTGCAAAGTTTCCCATCCCCAAAACTTTTAGCCTAGTTCACGAGGGACGTGCGTTCCTACACTCTCAAAGCCAGTGTCTGTCCATGCCTAAAATATTAGCACACTCATTCTCTTGCTGCTATGCTGCGAAATACTTCGAGGATATGAATTGGCCACTTGGCCAAACCACTGGCTGGCTTCTGGAACCAGAACAGCAACCAGTTCAATCCGACAGCATCCAGCGTGCACTGTACACTCCTCAACCGAGGTTCCTGGACCGTTTATAAGGCGTATGCTAATGGACCCAGATGGAGAAAACAGCACAGATGTAGTGATTAAAACATCTGCCTACAGTGACAGCTTCAGGTCATTTTACTGGTGTCTTCCGACAGATAATCGATACCCTCCCTCATTTTTTAGTGCCCACTTTACTCATGACATTGTGTTAAATACTGCCGAAACTGTATGATTTAGCAAGGGCTCGCCGAGAGGTATATATTCATCCTTGTTATACATGGGAATTTTGAGCATGCCATTGTTTCTTTCCAGGACATTGGATTGTTACACCATTCAGCCAACAGACCAGGCGTCAACACAATATATGGAGCGTAATGATAAGACGTACATATGGTCAATGAAAGCCTTTAGATACGATGAGGCATGGAGGGATTGCTTGGGAATGCTACAAATTAGACAAAGGATGTCTTATTTTAGTGACTAGTAATAAGCGACTGCACATACACCAAAATCTTATGATTTTCTGTTTCAACTCTCCCTAATAGCCCTCTAGATCCATTCATCAAGCAATATGTTTCAGTGTCCTGAATCAGAACAAGTAGTAGATAAAGTAGATAGCTGTCTCAAGTAAGATGTAATGAAGATTTAGTTTCTCTAGGCTGAACGGAATAGGAGAATCAACGAAAAAGAGCTATTTTGATAGTGTTCCGCACCATACATCGATGAGCCTGGTTTAACTTCCTGGGTTAGTGGTTAACGGTTCGGTCGCACTTCTCATAGCGAGGGTAAAGTAAAAATACAAATCCCCTCAAAGGTGACCGCTAGCCTGGTCCGGCGAAAACGATCACTAGCGAAGTTTGTGATCAGGCGCACCCCTGGGAGGAAATACATTCCTTAGAACATTCACACCTCTACAGTTCTACGAGGTCAGATTCAGTTTGGATACTACTACCAGAAGTCTGACAGTCGCAACAGGAATTGATGTGACGGGCTAAAAGCTAAAGCGTCTGACTGACATGTCATCATCCCTTTAAGGCACCTGGATGCATTTTCTTGCGATGCATACGTCGCTTTCGAGGATTTCGACCTCACAGCTTTCTATACTGTCTAGGTTGCTTATCTATGAAGACCGACTGATGGGTCAGACGCAAAAAGTGATCGCACACACAACACGGGATTAAGGCACAGCTTGCAGCCACTGTTCGTGTTGCCCAAATATAGTCAGGTATACCACAAGATCCAATGCCAAAAAGCGAACGCGGTGGCCCCTTTGTTTAACGCGCAGTTGCCACACAGCTACACATGGCTCACGAGAGAAGTGGGCTATTCTGCTGTTGGTTCCTCACTAACCCAGCTGAATCCCCTCACTGGAATCACCACAGAATCATGGTTTCAACATCAGCATCATTCAAAAGTTATGCGCTAGAAAAGCGAAACAGATCGAAAATTCTATAAGACCTCTGTTAGCCTGACGAGCTTCCTCGGTAGTTTTCCGTTTATTTTTACTGAAGTTTTCGAGCCATTAGTAACGCGTGTGTTCCACTGCCGCAAATTGGTTCAGATTTCTATCTTTGTCACGTCTCAGTCGATATACTTTCTACAGTGTTATTTTTGTCATTGTTAATAGCAGCATTGCTGCTTCACTGCCAAGTAACTTGAAGAAAGTCCTATGCAATAAACAGAAAAATGAGTCGGAGCGAGCCTGATGGAAGCATATTACAAACACGCGAAATGTCTTGACCTCATTCACTGAATTTAATTTTCCGCTGTACCTTGCAGAGACCCCATCACGCACCTTTTCCACAGACGACAAACAGTTTTGTCACGACAGAAGAGGAAACAGTGTTCCCTGTTTATATTGTCAAAGCCGTAAACATCGAAAAATCTGTGGACGGAGGCGTTTCATCCCAACAGATGGCGGGATTGACTGTAAGCAGAATTTGAGTACAAAGTCGTGTGTGTGAGAATGATTATGTAGTTTAATCACACGTCAGGGACCAGCTGGCGAGGCAAAGACATGAAGATAATGCTCGAGTTCAATGACTGAGAACAACGGACGAGGTGTCGCTTGAACTAGGAATGATAACTAAGGCGACGGCGAAACCGGAATGAGGAACACGACAGAATTGGAGAGGTCGTAAGAAAAGTAACTAGCAAAAGGCGAGAGTGCATAATCGTTCCAAAGACAAACAACATTCGTTGGTGTACAGTCGCATTATGCATCGCACATCACAGGACACGTGAAATATTGAAGTCAATTTATGAAGAAATAATCATAGACCAAAAATATGGACAGGTAGACCCAGTGTGCAGACGGTGGGGGAAAATACCGGGTCGGAATAGACCAATGGGGATGTTGGAGTTACAAAACTGAGCTACGCTGTTGGGCGCTGAGAAGAGCAGACAGTGAAAGTAAAATGGATTTGCGTACAGTCAAAGCCGACAAAGCAGCAATGCAACGCCATCTGTGTTGTTTGCTCACAGCCAAACTAAAGTAAACGGGTACTTCGACAACCTGATATTGGAATTTCTGTCACGTAAGCTCGACTTGTCTCAGTAAATGTCTGGACACATGGACCAATCGCCCTTGGCTTTGTTCTCCCAGTAGGCACCATTGAACTGAAATATCAACTCCCCTGTATCTGGGTCTGCTTTGCGTTCAAACCATAATGGTGTGTGAGCACTGTCAACTTGGTCCACTGGAAAAATGGAAAAAAGGTAGTAAGGTACCGAAGATGAAACCAAATTTGATAAATTGTCACTAAGGTGTCAGTATACGCGGTTCAGAGAGTACTGGACGCAAATGTGTGTGTTAGTGATCCTGACGCCGGCTCTGACTATCACCTGTTCGTGCAATGATTAGTGAATTGTGCATTGGAAAGGGCCCTAGCAGAGTTGTGCTGGATTTCGTATGAAGAAAAAGGATGTGTACCAAAAACGAGTGACCGGTAGCGACCCTAAAAAAGCTTACCATGTACGAAGATGTGCGCCTTTTTGAGGCGATGGTATTGTGGTGGGGATATAGTAAGAACAGTAAGAATATACTCCAACGACTAAACACTTCATCTTTAATTGACACCCGACTGAATATCACTGACATCTGAGTACCAGATCAGCTGATATCATCGGTAAGCGAATAGGATACAATAAACACCACAGGTCATCCTAGAAATACATCTATCAGTTTTGCCAATAAAGATGTCACGGCAACTGTTACTGAAGTGGTAAATGACGTGAGGATGGTCAGGCGGACCTTTGCCTGTGTATGCGTTCTTGTGTGAATGATAATCTGGACCCAGTCTACAGATTGTGATGTTACGTGAGTGTCCGCGTGGCCAGCATTGTTGCTGACGACTTATGGTCGCATGACTCATGACTCTCCCCTTACAACCTGACCTATAACGAGATCAAACCGATGCTAGCACATATTTCCGGTGTACTTGATGGGGAGTGGGTGGGTGAATGTTTCACTCAGAAACGCAACTTTTAAAGCCCAAGGCAGTGAAAAATTTAACCACGCTCATCGCTGATATTTTCAACATCCTGTTGGAGCAAACGGATTCAGCCATGCTGGTGGAATTATGGTTTTACAGTCTACATTCAACAAAAGGGGACAAGCGAACTCATATAGTGGTGGACAAACGGAGCATACGTACGCTAGATGGTGTCCCAAATTACACTATATGGATAACCACATTCTCAAGCGATTCTAACGTTTCGCGTCAAGCATATGGGGAGGAAATCATCACTTACAGAAATTGTTTATGTGGGCTGGAATTAGACTGCCGTTAGATGAGTTACCGTCCACTGATTCCGACAGCAAACTACTAGAGACTGAGCTGACGCTCTTTCGCTTCGAATCAGATCGAGGATCATTAGACTTGATGCCATTATTCAAAGCCTCCATGGCCAATTGAGCTGCCTTTTCGCGACGGCGCTGGCGTTGTTTTTCTTCCAAGATAACTTTTTCGCGATTAGCCTCATCCCACCGACCCAATTCCATAAGACGTTGATCAGGACGAAGACGAGAATCTGTGGGACACACTCCCTCTTCAGGTTCATTTAACTGAACAGCCAAGGGTGTGAAATAGTACATGCGATCGGCCTCCGGAGGCAATGGGTTCCGTACCCAGGCAACCCGTGACGTCCCGGTTTCTAGTACTGGTTTGCCACTCTGCGTCGTCCTGGTACTAATCACGGGAGCGTATTCTATTGATTCATCCCAAGTGCCATTGAGAACATAACGTACGGCTCCAGATTTGTCCGTTACTGCACCAGTGACCTGTGTAGAAGATGAATAGAGGATGATTTACTTGCTGAAACATATGCAAATACGAAGCACTGCACTGTCAGCGGAGACGCTTAATAGGGAATAGATGTGCACTGAAAAAAAGAGGGCACCGCAATGGTGGCCACTACACAGTACACATAGTTGGACAACGATGAATGCCACGAATACTTCTTTGGGAATTGTCGTTGTGAGAAAACCATCCCAAGACCACAAAGAAAAGCACTTCAGATGAAAGCTTCAATTCTGCAAGTTGGTGGAACGGTGAGAAATAACTCCGTTCATATGAATATCGATGCTGTAGTGCAAGGACAGTGGTATTGGGATATAGGCTAGCGAGGATGCAACACAGAGGTGTGTTAGGCAAGCAGAATTCGATACACCTCGGACGTCAACATCACGCCGCTCGTGAGCTAACGTGTAGCGTTGTGGCAGACTTTAGTAGAAAACGAATAGGCAGGAGTCTAAGCACTGCGAAAATTCTGAGCTGTTTTAATGAACACACTGACTGATATTACATGTGCACAAGAAAAAAGATTGAAAAAGGGTCTTAGACAAAATGATCGGGGAAACATCAATTGGGTTAAATGAGGTTCCGTTTATTACGAAAATAGGGACAAATACCTGCACTGAGGAGCAGTTGAACGAGACTCAATGCTAATCAGTCATTCCCGAATGTTGAGGCAACTCACAGATTTCCCACATGAAGATACGCACATAAGTTCCTGAATTCTCAACGATAAATCGTTGGGCGAATCAGATGCAATACATAGTACCTTAGTTGTCATTGTCGTATAAGGAGACGGTTAAACATGAGTACCATTACAGTTGCAAACACACAACAATGAAGTTTTTTTCCGGATCGCAGAGTTCACGGACAGAAAGAAAGCATGGACGGGTAACACAAAGGATACCACTCACCCGACGTGGAGTTTCACTGGAGAAGTATGAGTAGGCTTTGAAGGACAAGTGACACTTCTCTCCCGTACTGTGGTTGATAATATCCATTTCCCCACTATTGTCGATCCATAGGCGCCCGACAATAATGTTGTGTACGGTCATGGGGATCTTATGCCAAGTATAGTGGTGCCCAGTGCGGCGGTATACCAAATGACACGTCCCTATTGGGTTGATTTGCAGGTACTTCCCACGGAACTTGGTGTTCATGGAAAACTCCAGCCAGCTGTACCATTCGTTGCTCTCACAATGTAACGCACATTTGGGAGGATGATGGCTAACCTGAGGCGGTCAAAAAGAGTAACAGATTTACCATTTCAGTTTTGAGAAATACGGATTTCTTTCACTCGACCATCCAACCAGAACTAACAACAAAATGAGTGACGTCTGTAGAAGCGGAAATTAGTTCACGTAACTGTGATACGTCGAAGCTGACAGTACATAATTGAAACAGCTGTTGTGGTCTTGGGATTACTCAGATTAATATCACGACTCTTTCTTGCGACTCAGGCCAATTTGGTGTGCCGAATAAACACTACAGCTCAGCTCCGGACGGCTGACTAGAATCAGAAAGTAATAACCAATACACGAAAGTGACCGGATTTTGTAGACCTTAAAACAGTAAAAGAGGGTATATACCGCATTAGGACGGGTTCTTCCGCCGAATAGAGATCATCCATACTGAGTAGCCGTGAACTTCAAATACACGGGTGACACGGGACAGCGTACTCCTCCAAGAGTGTAAAGTAAGCGGGCTACGATCCCACCTCAAAAAAGGCTAAATAGTTCAGATTCATTGATCGATTATCAAATCTGAAAGCTGGGTTTGAGTAGATGAATCGATCAGTGATTAACCCGTGGTTTGAAACAGAAACGATATAGACCTCATTTGTGGATCGCATAAGCCATTAAGGAAAATGTTTCGAGCTACATGTACCCAGGTTCATCAAGCACTGGGTGAAGGTATTCCAACCTGATTAAACTTTGCAGTATGAAGAGATAGTTTCCGTTCAACGGAGCAGACAGATGAGAAAGTCGTGATAAACTTTCCTAGGTCCAGCTTAGCGGATATCTTCATGTAATACCTTAGGAATACTGGGAGCATTGACATCTGAGCAGTTTGCAAGCAGATGATGTCTTGTTCTCTGTGGCTCAGAACAACACGCCCATAGTAGGCAACTTCATTTCCGTCTTGTAATTTCGTTCACAACTGAAACACCAGTGTCTAATGGCATTTCATTTCCCGACGTCGAGTGTATAGCCACAGCAAGTGGATCACACATAAGCCATGTAAGGCTGAAATCTATTCGACAAAGTATATTTTTTGGATGTTTTGCTCCCATTAATTGTAAACGAAATGCAGTCCGGCTCTTGTGAAACACAGCACGCCATCTGTCACGAAGAAAAAAGAATAGGAAGCTGAGTCGCGATCTAGTCCTAACGACAATCTGTTAGTAACACCCCAAACATAAATCAATGTCAAATTTTACAAGCTGTCCTCCACAGACCCAATTTGCATTGATTTTCCATACAAAGGTGTCTCGTTTTAATAAAACATTACCTTAAAACGGCACTGTTCTATTAAATATACAGAACAAATTGATAGTGGTGTGGAGAGATTTGGCAATTTTCATCTATTCAGCAGAGTTGGAATTTATATCACTGGAAAGAAAAAGCCCCAGTTCCCTCAGTCGTTATCTCACAGTTACATCGTGGATCCACATGTGCATGTGGCTCAAATAAGTTGGATGTGCAGTGGGAACGCTAATAGCACCTTTCACGATGGCTTGCAGCGTTGACAAGCGGAATATCACATTTTTCCATGCCAGAAGGTTTGCTGAATACCAGTCATTTCGTTGAGGCCAACTTTTGTATTATTTAGCAGTTAAGGAATACGAACAATTTGGTCTTTGGAAGGATTTCATCAGAAGCGCGCGTCCGACTAGTAAGTGTGTCCAAAACACAGCCAATCATCGTACTATTGACTAGAATCAGTCACGGAATACACTAAGTGGTTCCCCACTACAGGAAGTACTGGGGCGTCTTCATTCTGTAAAGTGCGTTCATTTTTTTAGCTTACGATCTCTAGAACGACCATGAATACGAGTATCAATAACACTGTCAGCGTCCAACTGAGGATGCGCCAGGCGAGATGGGACACACAAAAGTAAGTGCAGTTAACTTGCATACAAACCGATAACCATAAAAACAATTACATAACTATGCCAGGTCAAAAGTCCATTTCTTCGTTACTCTCGAAGTGCGCACAATGGTCATTCATTGTACCACACTAGCAATGCGGACCGTTACAGAGCGTATCATTCTCCAAAACTCCGGATGGGCGCCGGTCCACCAAATCGCCCCAACACCCAAACGTTCGCGGTCAACGGAAAACGGAAGCATTTGTCACCTGACGAGTACATCATACAGAATCCATAGTTTATGCACCTGTTTTATTCTCTCTCTCTCTCTCACCCTCCACATGCACTTATCGAACAGTTATCGATTACAGTTTTCAGAGTGATTAGGCTGCATAGTATACATTGTTCCAGCAAGCACAGTGGCCCATGTATAAACAGCACTTGATTATCTCTTACGAGCATAACCTCCTTTGTTATCTCAGTGCAGTAGTCCAAAAGTTCCGTATGCGACAACAACTGAAATTGGAGTCGACTAAGCTAATAAGACACCCTAGATCATCGGAAGCGAATTTCTGTATTAGTCTCGAAACTTTTGGAATCTTCTAAACCCACTACGTCATTTATACATTCAGTGAATTTGTCAGTTCCATCATTACGATGACGGTTCTGTTGTTTAACACGGCCTAGCAATAGTTCGACGGATGGATACAACAAGCACACAATTCAGGTCAAGTTGAGTTTCATGCAATCGGAGGTGAATTTTCGGCATGCAGATGTAAAAAAGTCACGTTCTAATGACTAAATAATTCGATACACGGTAAAGAAGCCACCACAATACCCGACTTGCGAGGTTGTCACACAGAAAAGGACTAGATACAAGACGAGCCAAGCAAGATGTAATTTCAGAGGGACAGTAGTTTGTACTCGGAAGGAGTGCATGAGGCAGACGAGGTCTCAGTAGTAAACTAGTGTAGGGAGTGAAAACCATTGGTGAGGATTCGTTACGCGAGGTTGCAGCAAGCACCGAAATGCTTGCCTACCGCGAAACTTTGGAGATTCCACTGCAACTACAAATGTGCTCTAGTAACCTAACAATAGCACAGTGAGCAGTTTCCAAAATAAAAAAGGGAACTACAAATCCAGTGATGGGGAGTTCGTATGACACGCCTACGAATAAGATTTAAGTGGATAGGAAGGGTTGTCAGTTTCGTAGATTCTGATGTGGGCGACCAGTGAGGAGACGCTGGAAAGAGGGATTAATCAGTATCAAGGGATTAGATACGTTTTGAGATTTCGGTACAGTGTATGTGCGAAACGCTTAGCCTGATCAGCCAATACTTTTATCCAGTATAGCTACTGCAGATGGGCATTAGGTAAGATATACCTACAGTCAACGACTATCATCAACATATGTGCATCGGATGAGAAAAGAGATCAACATGTCATTTTACAAAAGGAAAAATGAGGAAATCAGATCTCCAAAGGAAGCCGCTGTGAGATGGCAGTGGAAAACAGAGGGGGTGGTCTGTGAATCAGTCCTCCGTTCGCTTGTCCAGCCTTTTTTTCAAAGCCTGAATCGGTGAAAAGCTGTAGTAATCATCATCTAGCAACGCCAGAAGAAGCGTGAGTGTATTCAATCAACAAGACATCACCGTCAACATCAGAGGTGTCAGTAAGAATACTCATCCTGATGTGTAACTGCCACACAACCACAGGGTTTAGTTTGATTGTATTTAAAGCCTTAAGGGTAAAAATAGAGAACAGGGAGAGAACTGGCATTAGCCTACCAACAGTGATTGCATCCTGGATATCTGTTTCTGACAGACGAAACATACCAGCGCCGGTTGACAAGCTAGAGCGGTTTTCGGGGCTTGAAAACCGGCTGTTATCGAAGCACAGTTGTAATTACGGGTGATGCGATGCGAACTAGGCTGTCAGACCTAGTGTTGGGATCTGTTCACAACGAGGTGGGCGGAATAGACGAAGGGATTGTACGAAGGTAGGTGTCAACAGTAGGATTTTTCAGCTGACCCAGCTTGCCGTACGCAGCAGCTAAAGCGGACGACAAAACGTGATGATCGATACGACAGGCGAGTATTTTGGGTTGTGAATTTCATGTCCTGTGAGACTGGGCTACTTTGTAGGTGCCTACAACCAGAAAAGAGGGTGATTAGAGCTCTCAATCAGAGTTTTCGGCCCGGAAACGTAATCCCAGGGAAGCAAGCGGTTGTCATCACATTATTAGGGAACAATATGCCGTACGTGCTCCAGTTTCCAAGGTGGAGGATTAGGAGAATGCACACTTTAGAGCGCTACCCACTGAGAAACCTGGTATGAGAAACACTGAGGGTTCTAAAGTAAACCTCCAAGTATAGTGTTACGGATTACACTCCATCCAGCCACTTTACAGTGACTTACGATATTAGCCTTTGTGAAGTAACGGAGTGAATCAGCTATGCAACAATCTCCATCGCGTGAGTTCTTTAACCTTGTCATGTTTATCGCGTGCTCCCCTTTCGCAGTAGCTGTTCAAACAGTGGAGAGTGCTGATATAGATTACCTCTGATAGTAACCCAGGGAGGAGACAAACCAATGGTTAATGACCCTGATAGATGTGGTTATATCACACAACGACGATCCTGCATGAAGGACATCACATTCAGTGCGTAATTCCCTCACTCCCAGTCACGTCGGACACATAGCACCGCTTAGCGTTAATGAGCTGATTGAGTGATCGAATACAGTCGTGCAACTCTTATTGTCTTGTTTTTTATCCTCAGTAAACGAGGCTGTGGCAGCTGGAATCAGTGTATTTCGGTACCCGGTGTGTAGCTGAGAAACTGAACCGGGCTTATGCAGATCGTCAGAAGAGGGGTAGAAAAGTTGAGGTAGTCAAACAGGAGTGGACAAGAGGTTGAAGGATAAAAATAGAAAATGGAAAATCGGTGGTACAAACCAGGTCCCCCAACAGGATAGGGTAACCTGGCGAACAGAGATTTCGTTTTCGGCTGTGAGGTTTTTCGCGAATTAGGGTCACGCTTCTCCTTTGAGTAGAATCGGGGGGACAGATCCTAAGCAGTGAACAAATAACGCAAGCGGACGGTGTGCGTGAGTCAAGATAGTGATATCGTTTACGAACACCAGTCGTCTGGAGAAGTTCACAACCGGTTATGCCTAAAGAAGTCATGTAAAAACAATCGAGAATAATGCCGGTGGAGTGGGATTTCTGAAACTGCCAGGTTACCAGAACCTAGATAGGAGCGGTCAAGGCGCAAAGGTTGGGATCGGAATACAATACTTCTGGTCGGTAAGTTCAAGCCTTAACCGCTCGTCCGAAGTGGAGGGGATCGCTACAAAAGTAAGACGATTATACCCGTAGAATTCTCAAAAAGATAATTCTCTAGAAAAAGCATTCTGTTTCGCGGACTTTTCGGGCGAAAAATGGAAGCCACTAAAAGGCACTGGGAAATTTCGGTAGCTTCGACCTTACTATTTTCCGAAAAGAACCTAAAACAAAGGCAAGTGATGTGACAGTTATTAATAGATTATCAGTAATCCTAATAGTGAAGATGACGTGGTCACCTGATTTGCTGTTATATGCACTTAACGTAAGTGCGATTTTAACCCAACCAAAGGAACAAGGTAACATCGAAGTGTCAGATTTTTTCTAGAGGCGCAGTTGCGTCGCTGATAAATTAGAAGCACTGAAACCAGTCTGTAGTTTATTGAATAACGGAAGATCGACACTCAAGCCTTTTTCACTCGAAATCTACAATGATCGACCCTCAATAGACCATCAACAGAGGTTTCGAGTTTTACACTCGCAATTAAGGCGTCGACATGCGACTCAAACAAGTCCTATTTTTGTGACATTCATCATATGAGGAAGCTACATCTAGGACATCCCACCGTTGTTACGCTTTTGACAAATTAGCCTTCACTCTTTTTACCCTTTCCGCTCCACATGCGGCGCTGTTACCCACAGTGTGAGCAGGCGGTTGTGGTCACAGACTGATCTAACGAGCTGATTGGTTCTACTCAGGGTTCACTGCCCGTCCAGAGACTGAGCTCTGTTCATGTTGTCCAGTTTTACGGTGGTCCGTTAATAAAAGTCTGTTCCTGACGTAACGTATTCTACGTACGAACACTTCAGCTGGAGCAAAATTTAAGAGGTCAAAGTAATTCTTTCTGATAGCATGACTTCTTAGTTCGATTAAAACTAATCGACAGCCCGCGACCAACTGAATCTTTCTTAAGGCCCATCAGGAACGCGTATTCCCCGACTTTCCACCAAAATAATTTCATACCCGATACCAAACACGGAGTTAAACTCTACTTCAAGGGTAAGGAGGGCAACTTGACACAACCTAATATCCCGGATCAACGTCCACATATGTTCAAGTTGATATTGAAATACACAATAGGATCTGTGGGACCTTGGGAGAACGAATTCTTCATGAACTCCAAAATAGTTTCTATCGACTCTATCGCCAGCTTTTGAGAACTTTGGAAAATATTGAGGTTATTACGAATAATGAATGACGGGACATTTTGGCCGTGCAACAATGAAGCAACACGAGTTTTCGAGGAGTTAGTCAGCAAAAATGGTCTCAAAAATTAAGGGAAAAAGGAATTCATCTCACGAGCCCTAGCTAAATGAAATGGCCCCAAAAACTGAGTAAAAGATGTCAATACCCATGCCCGTCACTTACGATGGTCAGTGCAGGGAAGACTAGCATTTCGAGCGGCTCGTTAGGGGAATAGGTGAATTAGGTGGATTGCAATCCATAGACGGAAAGATACTCTTACAAAATACTTTCCGAGAAACGTCAACTGCGATGAACCAAATTGTTAAGAACTGAAACACAAATACAAATACAAATAAAGTTGACAGATTTTTTCAGAAAATAAACCAGCTAACCCGGGACATTAGTTACAACATGAAACGAGTGGTTTTATGTCTGCAAAATGAAGACCGGCAAGAGAACAGACCCAAAGGGTGATAGCACTATAATGCATAATACTTCCCACAAGGTCTAACACAAAATGGTTCGGAATCCATGACGTGGATTGGTGGGCCAAATAAAATATGCGGAAATTACACTGACTAGGTGCAAAAACAAAAGGAAACTTTTAAGGCCATCGTTAAAAGAAAACAAGACACCTTACAGCTACAAGGTGACACAAGGATATCACTCCATCAAGATTTTACCACGAAGATTTATTCCGATTTCGGTAAAAGAAACCACTAATAGAGGGTACACTTTCGGCAAAAGCTGCTTCGCAAAGCGTCAATTCACATAAGCCTATAGCTAAGCGAATAAAGATTCTCGGGTGGATTAAACCTAAGGATCCAGAAACGCACAACATAGCTCCTCAGCTATCCAAGCTGAAGGTTTAAAACCGGTGATTTAGTTAGGCAGCCATCTCAGGGAGTAAATATTGACTCCAAGGGGTCAAAGATGGTAAATACAGCAAATTATGACCGAGGTTAGAGAGACCAGTCGATGAGGTCAGAAAGACATACTTGTTCCGCTAAACACCTCCAGCCCAAATCGTCTGTACGGTCGCATTCGTAAGTTTCTCCTAGGAGTGGATTGAATGGTTTATTTACCCGCACAGCAGTAGATGCGTAGGCGGAGATCGTGAACGCGGCAACGTGGACCATTTGTTCCAGTGAGTCATTGCAGAGGGCGCCGCGATCCAGACATGAGGAATACTCAAATGTTTCGGTCAATCGTTGAAGCATGGAAAGAGGCTCGCTAAAATTAACCTGAAAGTGCCGACCGAGCGGGAAATAATGGCGAGTTACCATGGGAACGTGAAAGTGCAAACTAGCTATGACAGCAAATTCATAACTAGCTCTCTCGCATAGTGACCTTTGTCGAGAATCAAACTGGAACCACAGTATGGCGGGGAAATAACGGAAGTTTTCACAAATATGCCAACAGAGGCGGGATGAATAAATAAACATTGGTCGGCACAGATAAATGAACGTGAACCCAGCAGACGTTGAGGATTAGAGGAAATTTCCTCATTGATTCTAGCCAGCAAACGTGTATCAAAAGAGGGGGGTCGGAATAAGGAATAAGTATTTACCAACAACACCAGAAACTATCTATTAATTCTTCAGTGAACGTTTGGCGGTACTAGCTGTCAGTATGATTCGAGAAGAAAGTGAGTCAACTTGCCAGAGCATTATGACATCAATAGCTCATAGTAACAGAAGCTGATCGAGTACTGGTTACCACCACCAGCGTTCTGTATTCCGAAATGAATTTATCTGGGAACAGTGCGCCATAGATAATCGCTTGAAGTGGATAATTTGTTATCGCACGGTTATTGAATGTAATGAACACGCATGCCTCAATCTCGTACTTCAAAGAGGAATGATGTGGATATGATGTAATCAATAGCTGCAACCGCACGACAGTGGAATGAGTGTCGCGTACAAAGAGGAGACGGCGGTATACTTAAGACTTTGGCAGGTGTAGTTTGGTGCAACCAAAATCAGGGGCACCTCATTTACTGACACAAATCTGGTGTGATATCGATGAAAAAATATGCGACACAACGATGTGAAGGCGCATCGATTCGATAAACAAACGTCCATACCCGTATGAAATATTCAGACCTAACAATAGGTTTTCTCGGAAAGTCACTCTAAGCCCGGATGGCAAACCTGATTGCAAAAACTTCGTCAAACTAGTGAAAGCCGACGTCCCCCTATAGTGCGCGGACACTGCCCAGAAAGGGATCGTTGCAATATTCCCCGGGTCGGGTCATTTGAAATCCAGGAAGACATGCTTTCTACTGTGCCTCTTGGGTAGGCAAATGTCGGTAGACAATCCAATTGTTTTCGCGAGGATATAATTGCAGCGAACAATTGGATTTCTTCAGCAAATAAGTGACTGATGTACTGCCCTTAACCCGTAACAAACAAGTCAACGATGGTCTTATTACCCCCCTCCCCTACTGGAATGCTGAGGTCATTTCAAAAGGAGGCATAAACAATTCGTTCATCCCACAAGCTCTATAGTGGTATGAGTAAAAAAGTGAAATGTTGCCTTCGAGGAACACTACCTACCGGGCTTCAGCTCGTGCAGAGTAAGGAAGCCCTCTCTGAAACCGGATGAGATGGAATAAAGGATAACCATACTTTTGACAAGTTCGACACTTCGAGGATTTCGGTGAAAAACAACAATCAAAGATGTCAAGGGAGAACTAGCGTCATAAAACTGTCCTTCGAATACACGCAAGAACATTATCACCTGCGGAGGGCACGTGTGGTCGGTAGTGCCTTCGTCCGAACGGCTAAATCTCAGGTCTGATAATTCACTGTGATTCACGGTCAGGCTCCTGCTTCCGAAGCTAGATGTACTTCCAAGCTACCGCTAAGAATGATACTCATCAACTTGCGAAAAAGACTTTAGCGTTTCAATTTTCTGCTGTACAATGGAGTGCGAAATGTTGTAGAAGTGTTCGATAAGGTTTAACGGCTCTCTTAGAAGCAGGGGAACTCCAGATTCTACAATGATTGGAAGGGATTAAAGAAAGAGGCCATCTAGATCTGAGCAACGCGGTCCGCCTACAACTGCATTGTGCTCTAGAAATACTGGTGGCTTGCAAGTCATCAGCACCAGTATCGACAAAACTGGCGCATGTTAGTATGACATCCAGAGAGAGTAACTCTATCAGGC
This sequence comes from Opisthorchis viverrini, assembly GCF_000715545.1. Taxonomy (NCBI): domain Eukaryota; kingdom Metazoa; phylum Platyhelminthes; class Trematoda; order Opisthorchiida; family Opisthorchiidae; genus Opisthorchis; species Opisthorchis viverrini. The sequence continues at coordinate 319,263 of NW_008751769.1, read as the reverse complement.
CCGTGACCTCATCACCATCATTATCAACGACAGCAATATCAGTGTTGGCACTGATGCTTCATTGCCGTACAACCATAAGGTTCGTCTAGTTACATATATGTATATATATTTATCATTGTATTGAACGCCCTACAGTGAAGAGAAGAGAAATAGAGTAGATGGGGGAGGGGACCTAGTGCTGGCCTATGTCAAGCATACTGAGGTGCCTACACCTCCAACCGCTCAATCAGACAATCTGGAAAGAAACTGACAGCACGAACGCCACTGACATCGATTAGCCGCCATTTCTTGCAACGTCTCCACCCAAGCACAGATAAGTCACGGGGACCCCATTTTGGAAGTCGCACAACACCAACAACACCCAAACTCTTCGTGATCTCTTTCACGCCTTTTTGCCAAGTCATGTGCTGTCCACCTCGCGGTTTTCGCCATCCTGAAGGAGGCACGGAGAACAACACTCGTCTCGGTAGACGGTGTTTCGGCATGCGTAGCACATGACCGAGCCATCG
>NW_008751769.1:285640-316815 GCF_000715545.1 Opisthorchis viverrini | reverse complement strand
CAACGGGTATCCAATCAAGCAGAGACGCTTCCGCTCGTTTGCTCAATACAATACCCACCCCAGCATATCCAACTGCAGCGGCCTCTGCATCACCAAAGGTGCGCAGTCGGAACCTGGAAGAAAGCGAGGGGGCAGTCAGTTCGATCACAGTACTTGCGTCCTGCGTCATTGCTTCTGACAGACAACATACATCGATACAGAGGGAATCTAGCGTACGCGCAAGAGCCACCTGTTGATCTGCTTGCTTCAGTGTGCGAACATTGAAGGTGGCTGAATAGACAGGCTTTCGGGGTTTGAAAACAGACTTCGAAGTGTTTAGGGTTGTAACTGAACTCGGACGTGCAGAAGCTGCAGCTGAGTGTGACGCAGGGCGAGCAACACGGTCAGTCCTAGAGCTGGGACCTGCGGATAAAGTATCCAAATTTGGGCGGGGGAGGGTGAAAGACGGAAAACGTGAAAGTGTAAGAAGGGAGGCGTCAACAGTAGCATGTTTTCGCTTACCCGCCCTGCTGTATGCAGCAAGTAAGGCGACCCGGCTGATGTCACCACGCGACGGCCGATGTGGCATGAGTTTATTCGTGTGTGTGCAATTCATGGTTGTACGGGGGCTGGGATACTGCCAGGGCGCCCACACCTAGACAAAAGGACGATTAGGGTCCTCAAACAAAGCCTTTGGCTCAAAAGCCTAACCGCAAGGCAGCGGTGTTTGGAGGGAAAATGCAAATGCATTACCTTTTCTACGGAAGAAGTCGCCATACATGTTCCAACCCCCAACCTGGAGGGCCAGGAGACTGTTCGTCAGACCTCTAACCATTGACCAACCTGGTATGAGAGACTCTGTGAGTGTCGCGCGGACACCCTCCAGTATAGCTCAATGGGTCTCCGAGGTACACAAACCGCCACACCACAGTCCAGTCCAGTCTCTTCGTGACGGAGAGATGATGATGATGATGCCCGTGATCTCGCCACATCAAAAGATCGCAGACAGGGAAAATATATCATCTGTAGTAAGGTCCAGTCTCTTCGTGACGGAGAGATGATGATGATGATGCCCGTGATCTCGCCACATCAAAAGATCGCAGACAGGGAAAATATCAGAACTCATCTGTAACTGTTGAATATCAACGAAACTATTTGATTGCGTGACATCGTCTGGTTGAAAAAAGCAATAGGGGTGAAAAATTCGGTTCTGATTACCACCATTCATGATTTTGTCGTCCGGTAACAGAGGCCACCTGACCTACCCAACGATGACCTTTCTCGGGTCTTGGGAACGCAACCAAATGTCAACCACCTACCCACGACTGAGCAAAAGGATGCCTCTGATGGTGTTAATATTTCCATCAAACTAAAATAAACTGGTTTAAACATCGTGACAAATCTACGGTAGTAACAAGCGCAAGATTGAAGTTTAACATTATTTGCGCATCACAACGAGGAACTTGCATTTCGTTAGGTTACGAAAGTAAAAAGTAACCAGCCCGCTCATCTGAGAGCGTTATTTTGGTAACTCCCAACAGCAACAAATCTCGTTCACTGATAGACTAGACTGATAAAAACTAAAAGAGATGGCAGACGAAAAAATTTACTACCCCTGATCGATTCTCCTTGTAGTTTTTTAATCAGTAGTTTAATGTCTAGCAATCCCTGTCTAGGCTTGGGCAACCTGGCAGTATCCCAGCCCTCGTGCTGCTTCGGATGGCATGGCAGCTAGGCATTGAAAGGGTACGGTTGTTTTTTTATTATTGTTGTCTAGCAATTGATTAAGCACTGGGTGGCATGGCAGCTAGGCATTGAAAGGGCGCGGTTGTTTTTTTTATTATTGTTGCCTAGCAATTGATTAAACACCTTAGATGGAAGCGTTGGTCAGCAAAACACTCAAGGAATTTACTCGGTGGTTATGAACTAGATGAATCCGTCAGATTTTTTCCACTTAGTTGCAAAAATAAGGAAAACTATCTCATTAACATACATGAACAGCAATTACATTTAGGAGCCTTGCAGTTTTGCGGTGAGCTTACCTCCCGATTAACCAAGGAGTACAAGGTGAATGAAAGTAGTGAATGCAACCTGTTCACTGTAGTAGCAATCTGAGAATAAGTCTGCATGTTAAACTACTAAGAGCAGAACATCACCATCAAACCACTTAAGATTTTGCAACATGGCCTCCCAAACAAACACTATTCGAAACGGGCACTCAAACGGAAGCCGACAAGCACTTGCTTGGTTGACCTCATTTATCACTGTTACGCAGAACAAGGAAAGCGACGAAGATAAAACGGGTGAAGGCATGTTCAGTTGGTGTAACAAGACACTGAACTATTATCATTATAAAATTGGTCCAAAACACCAGGACGTTTCTTGGGTTACTGGCTGTTTAATAAGATGGATAGTCATATAAGAGTTGATCTTAAATCATATGCTCTGACAAGAGAAAACACTTGCTGTGGACGGAAAGGCCAATGTCACGGATTCGCGCAGGAGATATTCACGTATGTCACAAGTGCTTCATGCTTTGATTTTTCTTCAAGTTTTTCAACCGATTGTCTAACATGCGTATCCAATGGTTCATAATCAACTAGTAAGGTAATGATTGCCAACCGATAGCTTTTAGAACCCAGAGGCACAGAATTCTCGCACTACTTTCTAACGGGATTATTTTACTCGAGAGCATTGTCTCCCAATATAATATAACAATAATCGTTCAGCTGCAACACCCTTTCGGTGCCTAGCTGCATTGCAACCCGAGGGAAGCACGCGGACTGGCATACTGCCAGGTTGCCTACGCCTAGACACGGTAAGTCGTGAGGCAGAGGTCGGGTTCGAACCACGTACCTTTATCCACTGAACGATCTCGCCTATGCCTCCCACTATACAGTAAGTCAGAGTAATCCAACCAGTACTACACGAGTAATCGACCGTTTGCAGGCGTAAACGGAGCTTTCAAAAACAACAACACAGATTACTGAAAGTATGTACACTTACTGGCATAGGGATCTTTGTCAATTCTTTACCAATGCAATTCTTCATGATGCTCCACAAATTCAAGCTGTAATTCGGTTTCGGTGGAATGGATGTTCTGCGCTGAAATACCATTTTCCGAACGGGAACGTAAACAGTTTCACTTGTCCGACGTTCGACTAGTTCCTCTTCATGTTCAGGTTCGGATTTTTCCAACTTAGCATCTCCACCAGGAACCAATGTACCAGTGCGACTGAAACCAAGCAAAAGTTCGTTAAATCGAGGTTGAAAGACTAAGAATGATTTCCGAAAACCAGTAAATCCAGGAATTCGCCAGGAAGAAGGCAGGGGGATAATGTGAGAAAACCGTACCACTTCAACTTCAGTTACATCTGCTGAAGCTTCGAACGCATTCGAGCTCATATCCAGGCATTCTCTCATTAGTTCGCCGTACTTAGGAACATATTAAGATAGCAAATGGCCAGGATGCACAAGAAGTTATAGCTGAAATTGAAATGGTTGCCGAATGAACATTTCCACTGCCCACTACCATAAATCGTCAACGAAGATGTAGAAGCCTTTGAAACTCAGATCGCAAAAAGAAGAAGCAGGCACCGTATCACAGAATCCGATCTGAGCAAAATTACACACAGGCTGAATCGGAACCGATATTGAAAATCGAGTTAGAGAAAAAAATAATCGCATTTCACGAAACTCGCCAAATCATCGGCTAGTCATACCGACTGTTCGAAAAGTGAACATCACCAGTTGGACATTGAGTCCTATCACACGGTTCACCACACTGCTGTTACAAGAACTCAGACAAACCTGACAGTTCAGCCAGACACCAAGCAACGCCGTCAAAGAACGTAATTGGAAGTAATTCGTCAAACGTCAGCCCATTGCCCCCAACGACAACCGATAACAAAAGATAAGCATAACGTGGATTAGCGAGACTTCAAGAAAACTGGAGTTAGGTTGAATAAACCTAAATGGTGAAGAGAAAATACAGACATTCCAAGTTGAACAGTTGTTATGAAAAGCAATTATCGGTTAACCGAAACAGGGTATCGATGTAGATTGAGAGCCTAATAACATTAGCTTTGATCTCAATCTAATCTGTTCTCCTCTACTCTACTCTCAATCTGTTTTGATCTCAATATGCCGACACTCACAGATCAGATAGTGGCCAAACATGGCATATAGATTAAAAGAAGTGTGTTTCGACCTAAAAAATCATCCTCCTTAGCCCGGAATGAAATTGGCTTAGTTGTATCATGCGACAAGAAGATCGCTTAGCAAGATTGTATGGTTTTATGGAAGGTCGATGTTTTCACAGTGACTAGGTCATTCAGAATTAGAACAAACTCACGTGCCTGACCGTCTAGGTCGTGCCTGAATAACTCGAGCTTCACGAAGGTGAGCGGGCGGATGATGTGCTCCACCACCGTATTCTTCTTCGGCAAAATCTACATCTGATTCATACTCAAATGCGACGTCAGTTCCCGTCGGGAAGGAGGAATCATCATCCTGAATACTAATCACGGTAGATGAGGTATCCTCTTCTTTCATTTCCCCCAGAACTGGGGCTGTACTTGCGGTATGGAGCTTGGCTGGTCTTTCACATTCGGTCGGAACAGCAAGCGGTGTGGGAGGGAGGTAAACGGAGAACTCGGAACTGACCTCCTCTGCGTCAAAGAAATCATCATCTGAGCTATCTCCAAGACTCGCTCGAACAGAGGGTATACCAGCCTGGAGTTCTACGGGTGGAACTGTGTTTTCTGAGTGAAGACGAGGAGCGGGCGGAGGAACTGGTTGCGAATGGGAGTCAGCACACGGTTCCATGGATAGGACCGGTGAGCTGGATTCGTCTGTGGGTTTCTTCTGTACGTCCGCAACACGGACAGCTTGACCAGGAATGGATGACAGATGACTATGTGTTTGGCGAGAGGAAACGTTACCTCCTAAAGGAGGAGCAGCTCCGCTGAACCCTGCAGAAAACAGAGCAAGTAGTAACCGAGAAGATAAATGAGGATATGCCTTACTAATGGAAACAAATTCAGTGGATAGCCAAATCGATATCTGCTAGAGAACAGCTCATTACACACGACAACTGCACACTACACGCACTTGTCAGGGAAATTGTGGGTGGCGTTCCGTGAAGAAACTAAAAGAAGTTGTTGAGAGGATGAAGTCACATCTCAACCTAAAAAAGTCTGTTAATAAGTGTACTTGCATCCCTGTCCGAAAATGGATTAACAGCCGTTTATGCAGAATCTCGTGGTTGGTCACGTGATAGCATCAGTGTTACGTTCACGGAAACCACACTCAGCTGATTTGAGCAAACAGTTACGTATGCAGGATACCAAAACATTGGCGTTGCAATATGTAAATAGAGTCACTAGCCCAAAGAAAACCACGTTTCCTTGGGTAGATCCTACGGCACATGAAAGTACTAAAAAGCTGTACAGGCATATCAATGGGGTCCCACCATCAGAAAAGCTCTACTACGTGCGTTTAAGTCACAGTAGTGAAAGATTAAATGACTGATTTGTTACTGTTCGTTAGGCGACCACCTACTGAGAGAGAATGAGGCGGATTCAGACGATAAACATGAATAGCGCATGTCTCATTGGCGCATGTCTTCATTGGCTTGTCACACCGAACTGCATCAGTGGGTTCCCGAGCAGAATCGGCAACATCAATTTCGGTTTGTGCTGAGCCGTGTAGGCGGCAACCAGCTGAGCGATGGTCGTGAAGATGAAAAGCCTATAGTTCCTCAACCATCAGCATATTACAATGATAGCCAATGGCTGACAAATCAAGTGGGAGGACCTCAGCATGTGTATGTGAACAGGTGATCTCCAATGCTCATAAAGAGCACATATTGCATACATATACCTTTAGGTAGTGTTATCCATCAATCAGTTTATTCTGCACAACGGTGGTCAGGGAAAGCTATTGGTAGCCCTGCCGATGGCTTATTAGGACGCAACGATGAAAAAAGGCACCAAATAGGTCAGCGCTTTAGCTGAGCAAGATTGTGTGAACAGTGTTTCCTTTCAGAAGGGATTGGTAAACAATCGGTAGTTTTTAACTGGGCAACGTTTCGATTTTGACACAAAAGCTTCATCAGTCCGAGTGAGCAAGTCACCAATTTTGCCAAGTTTTAAGGCAAACGGAGAACCAATCATTAAGACCTCTTCAGATCAGCACACTGGAAAAGTGCTTAATGTCACTTAAAGGGATCTTGTATTTTAGTTCATAATTCACACAAGAAAAGTTATAATCACGTCACTGAATTTAGTTTTCAGCCATCTTTCGCATTTAGTCGACAAGCCTTCACCTTTCGGATCTCACTCAGAAAGAAGAACTGGGCTCGTAAAGGATAGACTTCAAGTCATCGTTTCAGAAGAGCTAGATAAACAATCGGTATTTTTTTGTTTATCAAGCTCTTCTGAAACGAAGACTTCTCAATCGGTTCCGAACCTTCTCTAATTGATTGAGGATTTCAAGTCAGTTTCTTCAAATAATGCCTGTCTTTTCTGATAAAACCAGGCACGCAGAAATAAGGCACCAAATGGATGCAAATGGGAGTGCATTCGAAACAAAAGCTTGGCACTGATGTGCGTTGGGTATCAGAAACAAGAATTCAAGATGCAAGCACAGTGGTTGGGCTAAAAACCCCACCACTCTCCCCTCGCTTCCGGCTACACACATCTAGTGAGTCCCAGGCTGCTGCGGCTGGAAGTGCAGGGGCTGTTATCGTTCTAAGTCAATGGGCGGAGGGATGGGTACTTGACTGGATATCTGTTGATAGTCGCCTGGATGCGGTTCGCCTGGCAATGTCTGCGAAGGAGTCTCACAAGTGATAAGTTGATCGATGTCGGTTTGTCGTGTCTGCTTACGCCCCCAACTGACCGCATTTATGACACCATCAAAGATAAGTTTCACTATGCCCTACCGCCGTGAGATAAAAGCTCAGACGTCATTGGGGTTGTCGGAGACATGAATGAACAAGTGAACAGGCTTAGAGCATCTGGCATGAATTGGACTCAGTACGTACGGACAATGCTGACCGAAAGCCGGTTTATACAGTGCTAACTTCCGAAATAGCCGACGTCATCTGGCCACATGGTGTCCTCCAACGGCGTGCCGGTCACTACTTCAAATCGACCACATTGCCATCAGCTACAGATGGCGCGAATCAATAAACGACTGCCGGTCGTTTTGGAACACATTTGTAGATTCCGACCACGTGCTCGTCCGGAGTCGCTTCTCCCTACGTTTTTAGGGTCGCGTAAGATACGGGCAAATCTCTTGGCAACTGAGAGATTGGCAGGTCCGGACGTTAGACGAACTTACCAGTATCATCTTCCAGAGCGCCTTAGGAATGCTCTGCCATCAGATGTGAATTTATACTGGTACGAGAACGCCACATCTTTGCATAGTGCTGGAAGTTTTACCTGTAGCACGGCACTACCAGACGCATCCAAGCAGTGGATATCAGACCGAACAGTGGCACTGCCCAAATCTCGGAGAAAGATCCCACCCGGTAACGAACATAACGCGACAAATCACCAGACCTCAAGGGAAAGTGATCGTGCGCATCCACCGTGAAGTTTGGTGGATACAGAAAATCAAGGAAATGGAAGAAACCCAGAAAGCCGATAAATTTCAAAAATTATTTCATTTGATCCACACCACCTGGCCCCGGAAGCCATTTGTGAATGAAACCATCAAGGATCCGAATGAAGTGGCCCTCTTGAGTAAAGAATGCCTCGACTGGAAGGCTAAATACCTTGAACCACAGCAATCACGTCCACCAGCTGCCATTCATCTAGAGCCTAGACCTAACATAGAACCCTGAGCTGTGAACGCGGAACGGCCTACGGCCTCGCAGGCTTATAACTGCATATATTCTCCAAACCACCACCGAGTTTCTGGTCCCGATGACGTCTCAACCGCGTTATACAAAGATGAAGGTGAAGTGCTCTGTCAGCGCTTGTCTGATCTGTTTGCTTGCATTCGGGAAAAGGAGTCTGTCCCAGACAACTGGGAAGAGTCGGTGATAGTGCCCATTTTCAAAAAGGGGCTCGCAGTGGGTGTGGGAACCATAGGTGACCCGGTCGTAACGGTATAGTTGGCGTCACTGATGCTCCGTCACCTTATGGCGGCCCGTGAGACACTGACTCGGTAAGCCGGATCCTGGCCCGGTAGGAGTTATTGCGTCGACCAAAACTGCACACCTCGACAGGTGCTAGAACAAGCCATATGCATAAGCGGCCTACAATTCTAGTAATCCTGGACTTCCAAGGCGAAGTTCAAACGGTTGACCGGTCTGTACCCCTTACCACGCTCGCTCATCAAGGAATGTTCCGTAAGTTCTGTCCATCAAGGGTGCTCAATCTCTCCATTTCTATTTAGTTTCGTGATTGGTGAGTTAAGGAGACGATCGCTGGAAGGTCTTTAAAATCCCTCAGTTCAAATAAACCGCAGCGAAGAACTTGTCGAAGATTACCTTCTCATTTTCAAAAAGGATAAGACTCAGGTGCTTCTAGATGTACCGAACAGAGTTAATCCGTCCTTTGGTATGCGATTTGCACCCACAAAGTGTAAAGTCATGCTCGTGGATGTGGAGCCACCGAGCACGTTACTAACAATCCAGGGAGAGGTATTGGAAGTTGTGGAGCGTTTTGCGTATGTTGGAAATTCTATTAGTTCTGATTACATTGTGACAGATAAGGTGGATGCACGAACCTGCAAAGCCCGGGTCGCATTTCCTAATACGATACCTGTGAAATCTAAGTGGTATATCCCTCAATCTCGAGGTCGTGTGTATCAGACTGCAGTGCGGCCATCATCATCATCAACATCATTACTGTCGGCTGCAAGAACCGTGTAGCTGTCATACAGTAGTTGTACCCACCACAGTTTCGTTCACCGACGATTTGAGGAGGTGGGGTAGATAGCTGCGCATTGGAGGCGGCATCTGACGAATTAGTGTGTAATTTAACTACAGCATTGTAGGTGGACTGTTAAGTGGGATTAGGAAGGGAGCTATACATTGAGGGCAATACTTTGGATGCATGAACGCAATTGAAGGCGCGACTGGGCCATGTCTGACAATGTCTCTAACTAGAAAGATGGCAATCATCAGCGCAGCTGAGTTTTCCGGCAATGGCTTCCATACTTCGCGGCAAAGTGGCGGTTTGAGCTCCCCTGGTTCGTTTGCACTCCCCTCCCCCCGCGGTAGTGCGGAAAGATCCCTCCAGGAAGTCAATCAACTGGCATACGCGGCACGTGGCCAAGCCAGCGCAACCTATGCAGTGTGATCAGTTCATGTATCGAAGGTGAGTTATTTTCACCTAATATCATTCGACGAACTTCAACACTGCTAATTCAGTGTTCCCACCAGATTCGAGCAATGCTCCGAAGACATCGACTGTCAAACACTGAAATTCTTTTGACGTCCTCGGCGCGCACCGGCCAGGTTTCTGATCCATATAGTAATATGGAGCGCACCACAGCATTGTAAACTCGACCCTTGACAGAGTAGCTGATGTCACGCCTGCGCTACAGGTGACGCAGGTTCATAAAAGTTGCTCTGGCCTTCCCAATCCGGATGAAAATATCATTCTTCGAGGGAGAACCAGGACTGATACAGCTGTCCAGGTAGACAAATTTGTCTACCACCTCAGTCGGTTCATCCGCAAGCATGAGGCTAGGGTTCGAGCCCAATCAGTTTTCCAGCAGCACTTTACACTTTGCAGGTGTGAAGCTTATGCCGAACCATGAGGCAGAATTACTTAGGTTATTAAATATTGTTTGCATTACTAGGGGCAGATCCAAGAAGAGCTATGTCGTCCGCGGACTCGATATCTGTGAGTGGACGCCCCGGGAGCACTTCGAACCCACAGGCGTTAGAGGCTGGTAGTGAGTCGCGACTGGGCCATGTCTGACAATGTCTCCTACCATTGATATGGCCCGTCTCGGGGTCCCCATCCAGGAGGACGGCATTGACCAGTGCAGCTGAGTTTGCTGGTAATAACTTCCATACTTCGCTGCCAGGTCATTGTTTGACCGCCTCTGACTCTCTTCCACCCTTCACGTAGTTGTGCGAAAAGAGCGCTTCAAGGAATTCGGTCGACTGGCATACGCGGCACGTGGCCAAGCCAGCGCAACCTATGCAGTGTGATCAGTTCATGTATCGAAGGTGAGTTATTTTCACCTAATATCATTCGACGAACTTCAACACTGCTAATTCAGTGTTCCCACCAGATTCGAGCAATGCTCCGAAGACATCGACTGTCAAACACTGAAATTCTTTTGACGTCCTCGGCGCGCACCGGCCAGGTTTCTGATCCATATAGTAATATGGAGCGCACCACAGCATTGTAAACTCGACCCTTGACAGAGTAGCTGATGTCACGCCTGCGCTACAGGTGACGCAGGTTCATAAAAGTTGCTCTGGCCTTCCCAATCCGGATGAAAATATCATTCTTCGAGGGAGAACCAGGACTGATACAGCTGTCCAGGTATACAAATTTGTCTACCACCTCAGTCGGTTCATCCGCAAGCATGAGGCTAGGGTTCGAGCCCAATCAGTTTTCCAGCAGCACTTTACACTTTGCAGGTGTGAAGCTTATGCCGAACCATGAGGCAGAATTACTTAGGTTATTAAATATTGTTTGCATTACTAGGGGCAGATCCAAGAAGAGCTATGTCGTCCGCGGACTCGATATCTGTGAGTGGACGCCCCGGGAGCACTTCGAACCCACAGGCGTTAGAGGCTGGTAGTGAGTCTTCCATGACCGTATCAGTGACGAAGTTGAAGAGAGAAGGTGAAAGAGAACAGCCGCGTCTGACACCACTTGATGTAGTGAACCCAGGCAAGAGCTTCCCCTAGACCTTCACACAGCTACGGCCTTAGGGAGGGGGGTCAAGAACTTTTGGAGGACACCTTTACTCCGCAGACTGCCTTAGTGCCTGACGGTCCACAGAGTCAAAGGCGGCTTTCAGATCAAAGAATATAACCAATATTGGTCGCTAGAAACAGCGTCGCTCTTCGAGAATCTGTCTGAGGGTGAAGATGTGATCGATGCATCCTCTTGCATGACAGAACCCAGCTTGATTTTCACGGATCCCTCTCTCTCTCTCTGTGTTCAGCCAACCTTCGAAGGATGAGACCAGAGAGAACCTTCGATGCAACAGCTAACAGGCTGGTGCCATGATGGTTTTCACACAGCGTCCGCGCACCCTTTTTGAAGATAGGGATGACTGTCGACATGCCCCATCCTGCAGGCACCTTCTCTTCGTTCTGTATAGCACCAATAAGCTGTTAGATGGATCGCCAGGGATTCTCCGCCTTTGAACAGGGCTGGATACAGACCGTCCGGTCCTGTTGCCTCACGTTTTAGCATGGATATTTCGCACTACAATGGAGACTGCTTTGTTGTATGGATGTGAGACTTGGCTTGTTCGAGCAGCGGAACACAGACGTCCACCTGTTTCTCTCCACCCTCATTGCTGTTTGCTTTCTTTATAGCATCGGTCGTTGTTTGTTGAAATACTTGTGGGTTGGAATCAGACATTAACGAGCTTAGTCGTTAACGAGATTTCCTTTGCAACCAAATCTGTGAGAATGCAGGAGTTACATTCCCGCGAAACAGCAGGGAAACATTGCCAAAACCTACTATATCTTTTTGAACCACTTTTCTAAAAAAAACAACTCTTGACCACTTCATCCGCAGCGTTGCATTCATAGCCTTTAGAGAAATGACACTAGCAGTTTCACCTTGAACATGGTCCGTAGCCGTGTCCTTTTTGCTCTTCCTCCTCATTTTCTACATAACTGATGTGGTATCTGCCGGATACTGCAACACTGCTTCATCGAATATCTTTGATAGCTTGAAGGCCATTATAGTGAATAAACTTTTTGAGAGTTACGGCAGTGAAGCATCAGTATCAACACTGATCTTGCTGTCTTTGATGATGATGAACATATCTGACAGCCACTAGCTGCCTGCAACCTAGTTTTTGTTGTGTTAACGGAGTGAATGAAGAGGACTCGGTGTCCCAAGCCTCAGTGAAGAGTTGATTTCGTTGTGAAGACGAGGACTAGTGATTACGAACAGCGTCAACTCAAAAAGCCCGTCAGCTGTCGTACCCGTTCTGTGCATAGCCGCCATGCAAGGGTCAAGACACTGTCAGGCTGCCCAAATCTCGACAGTATCAATCGAAAAACAAAGATTGGGTTGCAGCTGCTATGCAGCCTGACAGCTGAGGCACCTCGAAGAAGATAGAAGAATTAGACGTAGAAGAGATAAACGATAATAACTAAATGGTGGCACTATAGACTCCAAAATTCAGAAAAAGCGATTTTCAAACCTACAAATTCGTCTAGAAATTTTCTCTGCGGGACGAAACCCGGTCTGCCACTCACGTACTCTGTGCTGACGATCGGGAAACCATCTGTATAGAAGGACTAAGGCGATAATCTTCGACTCAACTGACAGTAAACTGGTGGATCATGCGTTCCTCGTACGTCACGCTCAACTTTTTAAGGAGAGCGGTCACAGTCAACAACATCCACTATAGGGAGACTTTCATTTTAATCTAAAATTGAGGAAATTAACTCATACTGACATTCTCTGCACGTTGCACAGGGATGAGTATTGGTTATTTGGGTCAGATCCTTTGTGACATAGCATTAGGCAATAGAATGGAAATCTGTTCTTCAGTCTATAGGAACCGACCATTCAGCGCTGCTTGGGGGATGGATGATGCTAAAGTGTGAAAATTGAAGTGCTCAGCTCACAATTATGGATGGTCGCGTAATTTACCCCATATTCAGTCTAACTTTCAATAAGATGGAAGTAAGATGGAAGACCACTGGAGAACTCCATTCATGCAGCAAGATTCGCTACCTGGGTTTCACGGTACGATTAAAGATCTTTCATTGACATCTGTTGCTTAAGATGCAGCTGTTCGGACCAGTGGAATGTAAGCATCCACTGTGGAAACTTAGTGACCTTGAATTGTGGCTAATGAGTTTGACGCTCTTTCTACTTCATACTCATAGATCGCGCAACTAAGTTAGGCACAGTACACTGGTGAACCGCCAAATCGTAATGAAAGCCCGGTGTCAATATACAGCCGGAGTGAACATAGGTAGCTTGGTGCATGCCGTACTCTTGGACGTCATCTGGCTACATTTGCTAAACCGAGAGGGTATCTAGCTGAGCCAACCGTTAAGCTGCGGAGTGTGGACTAACTGGTGCTCACAACGCCGGGAACTGGAGCCACCGCAATAGAGTTGGTGAGCCAGAACAAGCGTAGAAACTTATCCTGTGAACTAAGCGTCTGAATGGACCTCTCTTGACGTAAATAGTCCTGGCTACCTTATAGTTAAATACGAACACACAAAAAACTGCACTACCTGCTTCGGCTTTCGCTAACAGACAACGAAACACTTATCTTAACTGCGGAGTAGGCTGCTGACAAGGATCTACTTGGTCAATGCAACCTCATTCCAATTACTGAGTGCTGTATCGACACCTGTATGATATAATTCTGATGATTCGAAGATGCCAGAGAGACGTACGCTTGTCCTGTTAGAATTACCAAGTGTAACTGATTGATCCTGCTAGAGTATTTGGCGCAACTCTCTTGAAGAAATAAACAACGAGGATCCGCAGCGTCTGGAATAAAACTGCATGTTCTCTTTTGAACTCATCGATGTACGAATGTGGACCGTTATTAGATGCAGTTAGTAAAGGTGAAGGAATTCAATAGGATTGCCTTGGTTATTAGAATCGCTCCACATTGTGTTGGAAATCAGATGGCACGGTGACTCAAATGTTCAGTACGAAGAGGGAGAAAATGAGGTGCACCCAGAAAACGAAAAACCCAGGAATGTGCAGAGTACGATTCAGCTACCAGGCCACCAGAAGCACGAGGGTTAGTATGCTGTCAGGTTGCCCAAGCCTAGAGAGGGGAATTCGAGAGGAGGAGGTCGGGTTTGAACCACGGACCGTCAGTGAATTCGCGCTCTAACCACTGAGGCACTTGGGCCAGGCATATGAGGGGAATTCGAGAGGAGGAGGTCGGGTTTGAACCACGGACCGTCAGTGAATTCGCGCTCTAACCACTGAGGCAACTCGGACAAACAGGCATATTGTTACCAGAACTAATGTGATCGTTTCCTATGGAAAATTTACTACTCAAGTTAATGTCTGAAATGGAGTAAATGTTGAACACAACCTGATGAAAAAAACCTGTACCATACACTGACAGTGAATGAAATCCGAACAGACAGTGGGCGAAACGGTCACTGCTGTGAAAATTGCCTGTTTGAGTAGGTGTGAGTGCAGAATAGCGCGTTAACAGAGCAGCTCGATGAAGGCATTTAAAGGGACACAAGACTGTGTATGAAATAATGCTTTGGAGGTTCTCTCACAGTTTCAGCGCCGTTTCCGAGTGCTGCTCCAAAGACGAGTAAGTAAACATACTTCGCTGGATCATTAGGATTTATCTAGCTTCCCTGTCAAAATCTTCGATAAATCACCTCAATCTACTGAAACAAGGCTCAATGAATTTCGCACGAAGAGGATTGTAATCATGACCAGGTGTCATATAGTAGAAACTCAAAGTCATACAACCCTGGCGGATTAGACGCAACAGTTCAAGGCTGACGGAAACTCGGAGACTATGCTCAAGTGATCGACACTAAGGGCGAAACCAGTAGTGACTAGAAAACTATGAGTAGTTTGGCGGAGAATTACGTCGACGGCCGACCATGAGCCAAAAGGCAGCATACAGTTCAGAGGATGGGTAAATTAATGATGAGTGGAAAATACTTTCTCCAAGATGTTTCTGATATGTTGGATTAGTGGAAGATTACTGAGGTCAAGGTTTACTGCCCCGTTGGATGGGAAAAACTTGAAAATCCCATGCACACTCTCCCAGACATATTGGTTTTAGTGATTGTAGATGCAGATCTGAAGCGCTACACGGGTATAATTCGGAAGTAGTAAACCTTCTTACATCCCCTCCAAGAAGGCCGTAACAGGGAAATAGGGTACTCATCCGCTGCCGTGTGTACATGGAGGTAACACATCTAATGGGGCTGACTGAGGGAACCAATTTAGACTGCTCAAGGGAGTAGCCTCTGTACATAGTGATGACTCTTGGAGGTTCACCGTAAATGTAGAAATTTCGCGACATTGAAAAACCGTGAGCTGAACCTTTGGTAGTATATGGGCGTAGAAGGCAGGATTCTTCGTGGTCTGAAATTCCACGACGGGAAATCAAGCCATGAACAGACAGTATGCTGGTGCTAATTTAACTCCGGAATTGGGTGAGTTCCAAAAAGGTCAATCATAAGGCTACATCAAAAATCCTATGCATTGCTCAGATTTCACGCAAAAAGCATATTTCAGTTAGGGCTTGTCGAGAACACCGTACTCAATCCGCTCAAAGCGTGTTACCAATATTAAAAATACAAGCAACATATCGCAGCAGTATAGCACGCACCAAATAACTTTGGATCGGTTTACAAGGAAATTAATTTCACAGTGAGATTTCGGGGGACTGAATCATGATAGATTCGGACATTAAGCCCTCCAAGTTTAAGTGAATCTAAACACGAAACAAAGCACCCAGACATATGATCGGTCCACGAATTAATGGACTAATGAATCTATTCGCGTTCACAGTAGAGCTAATGAGCTGAAAAATGATTGGATGCCGAAACTTGTAGTTTTACACCACTGTGTTAAGAGTGAAGCTCGTTAGATGGAAAAGATCGATTTACAAGAGCCACCAAGCAGAAACAGGCTGATCGCAGGGAATGAATGATCACAAGGATTCAAGATACTCACTTAGTCGCCTAAGAACCCGGCGAAAACCTTTGGATTCTTGAGGGAAAAACCAAATTCCAACAGGAGTAATCGCGATATGCAGTAACAAAAAGCTAGCTACGTACAGAGAATAACAGTAAAGCCGGACACTTTAATGATGACGAAGTTGCAATATGAGGTAGATTATAAGCAATACAGTTTTGTTCAGGAGTTACGGAAGGAAGCTGGAAAATACGAGCCGGTGATATGCGAAATGTAGCTGAATATAGCAGTAAGGCTATCTGCACAGAATTCCCTACATTTTCCAAGGGAATATGTGATAGTGGTGCTGACTGCTAAAACTGGTTGTAGTGTAGTCCACGTGCAGAGCAACACACATTAGTGGCAGCTGACTTGCGTAATTACGTTCGCGTCTAGAACTCAAATCTGCCAAACTTCGTACACTGCTTTTGAACATCGGTTGAAACTATCGATGACCTCGTAATATTTTCGGTAAGGAATAACAGTAAGAAGGGTAATAATAACAATGTAACTGTCTCAATGAGTGAGCACGTCAACATGTTACAATATAGGTGAAAGTGACATTGTAAAATGACGCCCATTATATACCTGAAATCTAGAACAAAAAAAGGATAAAAATCAGACAAAACAATTCCTTCCTATATCAAAATGCGACTAAAGCGCTCAACTCCACAAACGCATAAAACACAACAATCACCCAAGCGGTTTATCACACCTGACAGTCTGTGAAAAAAATGAGGAAACGCTTTTCAAAATAATACTGTGCTGTCGGTGAGGAGGAAGAACACTGCAGGGGATCGGTTGCTCTTTTTAAAGTGAACAATCTCTCACGGTGAGTAATTCTGTTCGGAGAGACGGAGTAACAAACTTTGAAAAAGTCCGGGAGCATCTGTACAGACAAACAAGATGGAGGGAAGCAGCCACTGAGGTCTAAACCCACGTCGGCCATGACATCACTCACTTAGCCAAATCCTTCAACAAGATTTCTAGGAACTGTGGTTGGAATCCATCGGAACCGAATAATTCACAATGAGATCCGGAAACAGGTGTTCTGTGAAGCAACCAGTTTTTCATACGGCGAAAGTATGCAAGACTGTGGGTTAAGATGGTTCGGTTATGTGTCGCGTTCTACTCGAGAAGAGTTTTATTACCTATATCGAATCTGGAGTGGCAAAGGCATTCATTAGGGCAAAATATGACATGGCGGAAGGGAACGAAGGTTGCGAAAGGGATGCTGGAAATGCTGTCTGCTTTCGAGAATGGGTTCCACGTGCTTGGCTAGAGACTATCAAAGATACGGAGACTAACCAATATCCGTGTAATTTTCAGTCAACGTTGTGAATATTGAAGGCGTAGACAGTTTAGGTACTCGTGGTACGCTGGCATCAGGTCCGCCTCCCTGTTTCATTCATCATAGGAGTTGATTCGAATGAATTGGCACTGTTGTAAGAGACCGATGCACTAGTGATCTTCGATAACGTTGCTGTCAAACATGACGGTGATTTTGTGCAGTCCCGTCAACCTACTGTTCTGACATGAGCTCTAACAAGGGCTTCTAAAGTTTAGGGTAGGGCAAATGTGAGGTTACAAAGCATTTTATTCATACACCCCGACCCCGATTTCCTCCACCAAAGTGTCCACATTCCTGAAACAATCGTTCTCGATCGGCCCTATTGGCGATGGCTGTAAGGAGAGTTACTGGACTGAAATTGCGTCATATCGGTCGACTAAGATAAGAAAGCGGCAACCAATACAACTTTTTGCTAGCGCACAGCGTTGTCCGTATGCAGCTCCACAAGCCGCAGCTGTCGGCAGTTCATCGGACCGTTTCTAAAGCCAGGTGCTGGTTCTTGAAAGAACAGGTTCATCGCAAGGCTAACAATAAGTCCCTTCTCCCTTGCGGCTTCATTCGAACAGATTGATGTAGCTGTCCAGCACAGAACCTGGTTTTGCTCTCTGTGAAGACGGGTGTGATCAGCATGATTACACGATCAAATAAACTATACACTCGGACAACATCCCCTGTCTAGGCTTGGGCAACCTGGCAGTATCTCAGCCCTCGTGCCTCCTCTGTGTGGCATGGCAGCTAGGCACCGAAAGGGTACTACAGCTGAACGATTTTTTTCACAATCGGACATGCGTCAATGATCAGGACGGTGCGTGCTCGGTTTTTTGAAGGTAAGGAACGAAAGATGTCGAAAATTAGTTACAGAATCTAAGCTGCCGTGAGCTAACACATACGGCATGCATGAATAAGTTTAATGAGATTAGCGAATATACACTCATTTGCAAACTAATTTGGTTTTTCGAGAGACTCACCTGGAACCGAGCTCAATCTCTCGTTTGCGATGTTCTCAGGCAACATCGTAGCGACTAAAACATGAGGCGGCCTAATGCAGCACATTCACTTGCCTGAGAACATCACAAACGAGAGATTTAGCTGGGTTCCAGGTGAGTCTCTCGAAAAACTAAATTAGTTTGTGAATGAGTGTATATACGCTAATTTCGTGCAATTTGGTTTCAAGTAGAACATAAGGTTGACGGAAACCCGGGGACTGCGCCGACCTGATGAGCCCCAAGAAGGGCGGAACCGGTCGTGGGCTGTCGACAGATTTTCAGCAACCTTATGAGTAGTACATTACAAAGTTTAATGAGACTTGATTAATAAGTAGCTACTGAGAATCACCATGTCAAGTGACAAATTGCTTATTGTTCTCCAGCAGGCATTATCGTAGAGAGTACTGTGTATGTTTGAATTAATGCTAAAACCTATGGGAAGTTCATTTGTGAACGCAGAAGTCCAATTCTCTTCACTCAAACTTGTTCATCTGGTCGATTGCTTTTATACCGCGACTAAGATACCCATAAAGGACAGACCAGTATGTGAGATATTCCTTCTAAGGTTGCTTAGAAAGTGAAGTGAAAAGCTATCAGTTTCATTTAAGCGGAATCTATAGTCGGGCCACGGATGTTAGGGGCATTATCACGACGGAAGAACATACAATAAAATACAGCTTTGTTCGTATATAAGTTCACCAGCTGCAGCTAATCCAATTCACATATTGATTCCCTCGAAAGAGGATGTCAGTTCTTGTGAACAACATCGATATGCATGCGAGCGGATTGGTAAACAACTGGTGTTTACCAGAATTCTCTGAAACGATGACTACCCCATCTGTCTCAAACATTTTCCAATCGGTTGAAAACATTGACAAGTATCTATGGAATTGACTCCTCGTACAGCCTGGTAGACGGTAACTCTCAACGTTGTTTTTTCAGAACATTGAAGAAGTGGAATATGTTCGTTGTCCAGTCCGTTGAGCCCAGCTACTGGCATTCTACTTGATAGCGTGTATGGTATTGTGGGTGCTTTTTAGAAACGGGAACGTGTGTATTATTGGTACAAATGGTTACCAGAAGATGGATCTCATCTGGCACAACCGATTCCGATAAGATGAGGTAGGATGGACCAGTGAACAGTGGCTACTAACCCTCTCCCAACCCAAGCATCACATCATTGTACGTGATTTAGTATGCAGCCTGATGCAGCTAGGAAAAAGGCAATGCCTAATCAGGAGTTGCATAAAGCACTGTAAATAATATTAATAATAATCGTTCAGCTGTAACACCCTTTCGGTGCTTAGCTTCCACACCATCGGAAGGAAGCAAGAGGATTGCCCAAGCCTAGACGAGATACAGAAGTCGGGCAAGTTTTCGTTCTAACCAGTGTCATTGTGACTACTGTTTAATTCTCAGGATCCCATACAATCAACAAGAGAACTGGCTAGGTAAAGACAAACAGTTCTATCGGTAGAACACATCAACACAGCTGAGCATACGTCTTAATATGTACGGATCAACACGTGTAGGGGTAAAATCCCACCAAGCTTGAAAGTTACCAGTTTACGAGTTCTAAAATAATGAGTTTTGCGAAGAATATTGCTGACGCTAGGAGACTAGCCGCCTCTTCCAGGGGACGCAAAACTGAACAAAGTAAATGGCAAAATAAAACTTAAAAAGCCGTACCGTACGCACCAATGTAATTCGCAGACATGAGTTATTAGTATTGATTGCAATAAATTACACATAATATTCAAATGTTCATTGTAGAACTCATTCCGAGCGGGTGTACGCTGTTCTGTTTGGTTGAAAAATGGAGTTCGCCGCCTATAAAGTTGCGCGGAAAATAAGGGCACCGGGAATATCCAGGAGGTGGTGCAAAGAAAGAACTCGTTAAAAAACGGACCCCAGTAACAGAGTAACGGATCACGTGGCTAGTGTCTCTTGATGTTTAGATCACTCAAACCCATAGCACACATAGTGTGCGTATGGAGTTAGCACAAAATCACATCCAATCGATTAGTTAAAAATGCAGTCAGTAGGCGATAGTAAGCAAGTCGACAAAATGGAATATGGTAGTTTGGACAACAATCTGACGTCAAATGACGATAAGTGTGAGAATAGTGATGTGATTGTTCGGAGCACCGTTGGTTGTAATTTATCGAACGAGCAATCGTTTAGTACAATCGGAGGTCAAGTGACTTCTGTTTACCTTCACAAAGCGCAACACAGAAAAATATTCCCATGCAAGGAGAGCATAACAGTCGTACCACACTCCAAACTAATCAACAGTGTAACCGAAGCTAGAAAATCTGAGTAAGAAGTGTACTCACCTGAAAGTGTCAATGTAGCTTGTGGATTGTTTTGCCGAACCAACAGTTCCAACTGACGTAACTGTTTGGCTAACTCCTCAATCATTTGTTCCAACAGTGCACAGCGCTCACGCTGGCTGTTGAAGATCCGACGCCAACGTTGAGTCTGACTCCGTCCGAGTGTAGTGAAACGCGCACAAGACTGGCATAACGAGAAAACAGATAATAAAAAGGTATACCTTAATTGTATAGCCGTCGTTAGAAGTAAATTGGGAAGGATCAAGGAAAGCGAACAGGGGAAAATATGCGTTGGAGAGTGAAAAAAGATCAACCTACCGCCTAGTCCAGGTAACGATACGAATGAAAAATTATCATTCTCCAAATCGTAACCATCATGTTCCGTCACCAACAGCCCTCAATGGGGATTGGGGGCCACTGCACACCCTAATGTGTTTGCACAAAAAACGCACTGAAAAGCTGAATCGATTGTTGCATCTATCGGCGTGATTCCTCCAACCTAATAAGCCCTACCAGTGGAAACACGAATGAGGTCTGGCAACAGCTTCCGGGTTTACCAGAGTCACAGGATCCAAATAAAACACTTTCGAAATATGATGGATCGAGGACCGCACTGACGTACCTAGCGTCTATCAGAATATGAAGAAACGTACTTGACAGGCATATGTACAAAAGAATATACCACAAATGTCCGCATGATAGTCGCTTCCTATGCTACTAAAAACACTGATCATTAACTCAAAAATCAACCGGCGTCCAGTCAGACTTGTCACCCGTCGTGCAAAAAGAGTGCAGATTAATTTTAAGCAATTACATATACATGCAAAAATCCTGAAGAGGTAACTCACCGTTAAAGATATTTTGGTTTTCCCTAGTGTGCGCATTACCCGGTGATTGGTTTCGCTGTAGGTGAAGTTATCTCAAACATCTAAGAGATTTTTTCCACCGCCCTTCCGCTTTGTAGACCTAATATATCTTAAACTACCCCGGCACCACCAAGCTAGTGACTGAGTGGAATTCGTACCGTTCAATAGCAGAAAATTTAGTGTACACATGATCGGGACACAGAGAGGTACCCGTTTATCAACATGGAAAGCATGACATCAGTGTTCAACACTGATGCCTCACTGTCGTACGACTACAATTTTTTAAAAGCCTTATCGTGAAAGAAGGAATAAAGGTGGATTGGAAAGGGATTTGATGCTAGTTTACTACCATCAGTATGAGGTGCCTTCACCTCCAAATACTTACTCAGGAAATCCGGATAGAAACTGATAACAAGAACGCCATCGATTAGCACCCATATCTTGCAGCGCCACCGACCACGAGCAGTGGTGATCGATCGGTTCCCAACCGGGTAGGTGAGTAGCACCGACAGCACCCAAAAGCTTCGTAATCTCCTGCCCTTCTGCCACTGATGCCTCACTGTCGTACGACTACAATTTTTTAAAAGCCTTATCGTGAAAGAAGGAATAAAGGTGGATTGGAAAGGGATTTGATGCTAGTTTACTACCATCAGTATGAGGTGCCTTCACCTCCAAATACTTACTCAGGAAATCCGGATAGAAACTGATAACAAGAACGCCATCGATTAGCACCCATATCTTGCAGCGCCACCGACCACGAGCAGTGGTGATCGATCGGTTCCCAACCGGGTAGGTGAGTAGCACCGACAGCACCCAAAAGCTTCGTAATCTCCTTCGCGCCCTTCTGCCAGGTTAAGGATTGACCACCTCTATGCTTCCGCCACTCTGAACTGGGCACGAAAAACAGCACTCTCTTCGGCAAACGATGGTTCAACATGTGCGATACATGGCTTAACCAACGCAGCTTCTGGTGCTGCACACAGTCGTGAATGGAAGCACTCGTTGCACAATCGAAAACTCACCAGTTCCTTACAACCTTACGTCACGTCGAGCACTTTTTCGGAAGCTGGTCGTTGCAACGAAATCGACTCTTCACTGAAGCCTGGAACACTGAATCCTTTTTATCCACTCCAATACCACAGCAAAAACTAGGTTGCGAGGCAGCCAGTGGCAGTCAGACATGTTCATCATCATCAAAGGCAGCAACATCAGTGTTGATACTGATGCTTCACTGCCGTAACTCTCAGAAAGTTTATTCAGTATAGTGGCTTTCAAGCTATCAATGATATTCTATGAAGCAGTGTCCCAGTATCAGGCAGACACCACGTCAGTTATGTAGAAAATGAAGAAGAAGAGCAAAAAGGACATGACTAGGGACCACGTTTGAGATGGAACTGCTAGTGTGAGTTCTCTAAAAGCCATGAATGCAACGATGTGGATGAAATAGTCAAAAGTTGTTTTTAGAAAAGTGGTTCAAAAAGACAGCAGGTTTCGGCAATAATTCGCTCCTATAACTCCTGCATTCTCACAGATTTGGCTCAACGAGAAATCTTGTTAACGACTAAGCTCGTTGACGTCTGATTCCAACCCACAAGTATTTCAAAAACGAAGAGCGAAGTTATAAAGAAAGCAAAAAGCGGTTGGAGTGAAAAGAAATAGGTGGACGACGGAAATTGCTGCACTACGTCCAAATGAACAGAAACTCACATATTAAAAATATAGTTAGTTAAATATAGTCACGTAACAAACTTAACCTTTCAACCGACGTAGTGGTTGTTTAAACCAGTAAACAGATTAGGTACATTGGCAAATAAACGCTTGCCTCTAAATTTGCAGTCTTCATATGTGCTGAAGAAATTTTGTGGTCGATCATGAAATTACCTGCTACTGGAGTGGTCGCAAAAGGGTAGGCATGAGAGTGTCCCACAAAAATAAGTCGATCGTTCACGGCATCAAGTCTGCCTTTAATAGGAACCTAATTACATACAATGCACGCCAGCAGACCAATGCCCTTGGATGAGACTCCAACACATGACATCTCGCTTGCCGACTGACGTGTACGCAGTCCAAACTCGCATACTGGCACTTAGTATCCACATCGACTCAGCACAATTCCGCTTAGTGCAACCTAATGTTTGTCCAAACCACTTATGAAAAAAGACCACCTGAAGGAAATCGTGCACCAGTGATGTGATTCTTCTCAAGCCGAAGTCAGCGATGAAAGCTTTCCAACACTACAGATCACTGTTATGCAGAAAATTGTCTTCCGTGAAATCACCAGGTCACTGCAATAGTGGACAAATCAAACTTTGATAACAAAATCGTTGGGTAATCGGACCTTTTTTTAGCTTAACTGATAAAGTCCAATCAACTGTGTTGATCTTCTGTTGTACGAACATGGCATCAGTAAACTGGCGGACTGACTG
Organism: Opisthorchis viverrini; assembly: GCF_000715545.1. Lineage (NCBI taxonomy): Eukaryota > Metazoa > Platyhelminthes > Trematoda > Opisthorchiida > Opisthorchiidae > Opisthorchis > Opisthorchis viverrini. The sequence continues at coordinate 293,008 of NW_008751769.1, read as the reverse complement.
GGAAAAAAGTTGCAATGGATTACGTGGTCGGTTTTAATAACAAAAACTGTCGTGTCTCAGTCAGCTGAAACATCCGTAGCTATCGATCTACGAAATGGGTATTACCACCAAGAATCCCGAGCTTAAAAAAGGTAAGTTGAAATCAAACGACAACTAAGTAGTATTGAAGACGAACTTTAAGCCTCAACTGACTGACAAGAGTGTGCACTTCGAAAGACTAAACGTACAACTGAAGTATTGGTAGAAAACCTACTTCCAGCAAGGCAGTTGCGTATAAAGAAGCGTTTATTTGGGAAAGATACAGCTAGATTCCGAAAATCCCGTCTGTAAGAGCACTTTCATCTCTATGAGCAACATCACATGGGCATCAGTGAAGCGAACGGGTTACCAAGGGGTTGTCAGTTCCAGACTGTTTTATACGTAGGATGTGGTCAGTCTTAAGAAGCAATCAACCACGTGTTGAACAGGAAGTCATTGAGAAACGAAACGCAAGGGTGTGTAGCCACACAGTTCGCACCTTAATGGACGCTTCTCCAGTCACCATGTAGTGCCTGAATACCTGACATAAGAAGTTATCATGCAACGGCGCGTACAGCTTATGATTTTGCTAACTGTGTTTGAAGATGATTGTGGGTGAAATGTCGAGGACATTGAGCGTGGAAAAACAGCCACAATATTGTTTAGCATACTATGCCCGCAACCTGCATGAAGACCTTGGTTTGAGGTCGAATACAGTATAGTTGAAACAATTTCCCTGATAAATAACCACAGTTGATGCGTAGATTATCCGTCGTACACTAGCAATCTAATTCGATGTCGAAATCTAGTTGTCAAAGCAGCTGGAATAATCCATTCCTTGTAGGGATCTTTCACAAGTCAGTCCAGTCTACCAATAGTATTTGGCAACAGTTTGCAACATTCTGTACCACACAGAAATAGTCGAAGGAAGCCACCTAATTACTTTGCACATCGTGCTTGACTGAGTGCATGGTCATGACTTTTGAAACCAAGCGTTCCAAGTGTCAAACAACTGGGTCAGCGACACAACAAGATGTACGGATGCACAGGACGGCTGTCCACGAAAGAGCAGTCAGAAACAATGTTACGAAGATCCTTGTACGATCGCATCATGTTACTTGAATACCTGAAAAAATGGTCACTTACGCGCCACACGCATACACGCCGCGTACAGTTCACGTGAATAAATGTCTCACGTGAATTCATGTTCGCGTTCAACTAAAATGACCAGTCAACAGGAAACATTACAGTAGAAGTGAAAAACAGGCTAAAAGAATGTTCCCATCCAAAAGGTGGGGGAAATAATAAGCGGACAACGTCCGCTACAACTCCCCAAGAAAGTGCACTACACTGTTGTTTCAGCAACCAATGTAAAGCATGTCCAAACTTCAATTCCAGATTGCAAAGGAGGGAACGCCGACCCACGTACAAACAGAGCACCATAATGAAGCATCCAAAAATATCCAAGATCAACCAAGCTCATCTAAAATAGTGGAGACCATGTGTAACTGTACCATCTAAAGCAGTGAACTAAAACAGAATGGGCGTCTGGCCATAAACCAAGTGATGCAGGAGATTAGGTGTAAGAAATGAATTATCACCATTCCCATGACAAAGTGAAGCAAGGTGGGAGCTGTCCTTAGGAGGGGTCGGAAGCCAACAAACTTGAGTATTCAAGCAATCCGATCAACAGGCAGTCATGTGTAACACTTTCTGCCCCGCTGTACGTGTAAACACCTTTGGCAGTAAGGAAAGTGACCGAAAGATCAGCTGTTTATTGAGACTGGCAAACAGGCAACCTAGAGAAGGAATTCCCACTTACATGGCATTCGGTGCTGAGAAGTTGGTGCTTTACACATTCCGTTCGCTGGGTGCCGTAGTCCGACTTGCTCTTGTCTGTGTCTCCAAGAACCGCACCTAATTAGACCATCGGACCGTGGCGTAAGCGTACTGTTCGGCTGCTCCTGCTGAGCTACATTACGGGACCAAGCACCTTGGAGGTAGAACCCTCAAACCAATATTCTCTCAAGTAGTGCACTCCTACATGGACATTAGCGGTGATGTTGATTTTCTCGGGGTAATTCTACTTAGATGCTGTCTCCATTCGCTCCCTTTGTAGTGGCTGGGACCCTATCGGAGTGTCTGTGCTAGACTGGCAAATGGACCGTTTTCCCGTCGTTCCTGAAATACCTTGCACACCACGTCTCTTCCCACATCCTACACTTATGTCACCACACCGTTTCCCCAAAGCAGTTAACTGCCTAAAATAGAAAAATCTCAGGCCATCATGATGCACACGCAAACGATTATCCAGGTAAGCACTTACGTTCACCATGGCCAAGCTGACGACCTTATATACAGTTGCACGTTCCCGCACCGAGGAAAATCGCTGCGTAAGCTCCGTCGGATCACGGGCGTTTTCTAATTCAGCAACGGCACGCTGAAGATCGTCCCCCTTGCGAACCAGCGTTTCCTGGTGGTGTTGAAGATCTTTCAACTGACTTTCCATTTTCGATAACGTCTGGTTTACCAGTCGGATAGCGTCATCCGCACTCATTGTGGAATTTTTTCCCTCTTCGTCATCATCATCACCTTCGGTGTATGCGTCAGAGTCGTCACCTGCAACGGTGTACGAAGGGGGCCACATGTCAACATGAATTAAACATTCATTAGCAGAAAACCAACCCATTGCATCGAGTTATTAATGAGCGAAGTAAAAACTACTAAGAATGGGCATTGCGTACGAAAAGCATGGACAGCGCGAGCATTTGAAATAGGCATGTGACAATAACAACCGGATGGAACTGGGTAGGTCAGACCATCCAGGACCACCTAGGGTAAGATAAAGCAGAACAAAAACAGAGACAAATAACCCAAAGACTTTAGTTAACAAACATGTAGTCACGCACAAAAAGATACAAAAAAATACGTATAGTGGTCTGAAATCTGTCTTCTGTTCAAAGGCGGAGAATCCCTGGCGATCCATCTAACAGCTTATTGGTGCTATACAGAACGAAGAGAAGGTGCCTGCAGGATGGGGCATGTCGACAGTCATCCCTATCTTCAAAAAGGGTGCGCGGACGCTGTGTGAAAACCATCATGGCACCAGCCTGTTAGCTGTTGCATCGAAGGTTCTCTCTGGTCTCATCCTTCGAAGGTTGGCTGAACACAGAGAGAGAGAGAGGGATCCGTGAAAATCAAGCTGGGTTCTGTCATGCAAGAGGATGCATCGATCACATCTTCACCCTCAGACAGATTCTCGAAGAGCGACGCTGTTTCTAGCGACCAATATTGGTTATATTCTTTGATCTGAAAGCCGCCTTTGACTCTGTGGACCGTCAGGCACTAAGGCAGTCTGCGGAGTAAAGGTGTCCTCCAAAAGTTCTTGACCCCCCTCCCTAAGGCCGTAGCTGTGTGAAGGTCTAGGGGAAGCTCTTGCCTGGGTTCACTACATCAAGTGGTGTCAGACGCGGCTGTTCTCTTTCACCTTCTCTCTTCAACCTCGTCACTGATACGATCATGGAAGACTCACTATCAGCCTCTAACGCCTGTGGGTTCGAAGTGCTCCCGGGGCGTCCACTCACGGATATCGAGTCCGCGGACGACATAGCTCTTCTCGGATCTGCCCCCTAGTAATGCAAAGAATATTTAATAATCTAAATAATTCTGCCTCATGGTTTGGCATAAGCTTCACACCTGCAAAGTGTAAAGTGCTGCTGCAAAACTGATTGGGCTCGAACCCCAGCCTCATGCTTGCGGATGAGGTAGTAGACAAATTTGTCTACCTAGACAACCCTCAATGGCGCTCGTGCATCCAAGCTATTGCATTCAACGCGTAGCTCCCTTCCCAATCCCCCCACTTGACAGCCGACTGACAGTGCTGGATTTATGCACAAATTTATCAGCTCCCGCCTGCAATGCGCAGCTACCTACTCCCCCCCCCCAAATCATCGGTGAACGAAACTGCGGCAGCTGCAAACACTGTACGACGAGTACGCGGTTATTACAGCTGACAATGATGATGATGACCTGGACAGCTGTATCAGTCCTGGTGCTCCCTCGAAGAATGATATTTTCATCCGGATTGGGAAGGCCAGAGCAACTTTTATGAACCTGCGTCACCTGCAGCGCGGGCGTGACATCAGCTACTCTGTCAAGGGTCGAGTTTACAGTGCTGTGGTGCGCTCCATATGACTATATGGATCAGAAACCTGGCCGGTGCGCGCCGAGGACGTCAAAAGAATTTCAGTGTTTGACAATCGATGTCTTCGGAGCATTGCTCGAATCTGGTGGGAACACTGAATTAGCAGTGTTGAAGTTCGTCGAATGATATTAGGTGAAAATAACTCACCTTCGATACATGAACTGATCACACTGCATAGGTTGCGCTGGCTTGGCCACGTGCCGCGTATGCCAGTCGACCGAATTCCTTGAAGCGCTCTTTTCGCACAACTACGTGAAGGGTGGAAGAGAGTCAGAGGCGGTCAAACAATGACCTGGCAGCGAAGTATGGAAGTTATTACCAGCAAACTCAGCTGCACTGGTCAATGCCGTCCTCCTGGATGGGGACCCCGAGACGGGCCATATCAATGGTAGGAGACATTGTCAGACATGGCCCAGTCGCACCCTCAATGGCGCTCATGCATCCAAGTTATTGCCTTCAATGCATAGCTCCCTTCCCAATCCTCCCACTTAGCAGCCCACCTACAGTGCTGTATGTACGCACTAATTTGTCAGCTCCGCCTCCAATGCGCAGCTACCTACCCCACCTCCCCGAATCATTGGTGGACGAAACTGTGGCAGCTACAACCACTGTATGACAAGTACGCGGTTCTTGCAGCTGTGTAGCAATTTAAATAATTATATGGGTGATTTACCAGCCCCGGCACCATAGTTAACACATCATAAAAAATGACGAGTGATGATATCGCATACGATATGCTAAAGGGCGGTGGGCTTGGAAATCACGACAAACAGCACATATAAAAATCCAGAAATCTCCCCGAACAAAACGAATTTTTCATTTAAATGCACTACATTTCTCGTGATATACTCGACTTGTTGTCAGAATCTTAATTATCAGGTATCCAGGTGTCAAGTGGACTACAAAAAACGACTTTGATTCATCTGTTCAGCCGTGGATGGCAGAAGGTACTAATGTTAAGCCCTTAAAACGGCAACCTGTCTTCGAAGAAGTCGGTATTTCGAGGGCCTACCTCAGATTCTCGTAACAGTAATATTAAACATTCAGCTGTAACACCCTTTCAGTTTAAAGCTGCCTCGCTACCCAAAAATGCAGGTTCATGCAACTCAAAAAAATTTCAGACATCCCAACCACGCTGGGGGAAGGTTTGTGTGCACTGCGATGAGCTATGTGATTACTTGATAATTTAATGTGGGGAAACCCGACAGGAATTTTTCATCCAGAGAACAAATCCCTCTCCGAGGGCATCCAGGGTGGCCCTTGCTGGAAGGCCTCAATATCGAACCAAATGTAGTGATTTTTAGTGGACGCTCCTTTAGGGAAATCACTGGAGGTAGTATATGGCTCACATCGTCACCGACAGAAATGACGCCCTCCATCTTTTAGGGGCCTAAGTTGCTGAGTTCATGTGCCGACCGAAAAAATAAGGACGCACAAACTACTATGATTTGCCGTTCTGCGTTCTTACCCTACTTCTCTATCTTTCGATGCACCATTAGCAGTCCGAAGTGTAACACCTCAATTATATAATTTCCACCCTTTCCGTCCGTTTTATGTTTCTTTTCGAAACGCATCATCGTCAGAGACAGCGACGCCATTGTTGACACTAATGCTTGACTGCCGTACAACCACAAGGTTTATTTATTTGGATGTAAGGCTTCAAAACGTGAAGAGAAATCATCATCATCATCAACGACAGCATGACATCAGTGCTCAACACCAATGCTTCACTGCCGTACAGCCATGACTTATTTGAAAGCCTTATTGTAAAGAAAAGAATAAAGGTGGATGGGGGAGGGACTTAGTGCTAGCTTAACACAATCATTCCGAGGTGCCTACACCTCCAGAAATTCACTCAGGCAATCTGGACAGAAACTGACAACAAGAACGCCACTGACAACGGTTGGCAGCCATATCTTGTAGTGTCTCCAACCAGGCACAGCGAGGATCACGCGGTCCCCATCCTGGAAGAAGAAATCATGCCATCGACCGGGTCGCCTTAATCCCCGAATGCAGCAGGATGGGGAAACGAAATCAGACAGTAACTTGGTTCTGACACCATAGCCTGTTTTAGTGGCGCGCTCGCCCAGTCGTATAATAGCACTTCGTACTTTGAGGGTGAGAGACGCAATTCGAAACGCATGGTAACATCACTTAGGTTATTTGGTGTGTTTCTTATCTGAATGGAAACTGAAAGAAGTAGCGCAACATTGGCCAAATATTCAATGAATTTAAGGGCTTCCCAGGAAAGAAGGTCCAAAATTAGGGTGAAAGACAACAAAAGTTTCTCACTTAATTAATCCACTATTAGGTTATGGAGAAAAGGTGACAAACAGTAAGCCTGAAGGGCACCACTTTTGGTCATGTTGGGAGAGTATTCCCAGCAGACCTTAACGCGCCCGCAGGTATATAGTATGATGGTTGGAGGACTGTGAAGAAAATGCGTGGCACACCATTGAAAGATAGACATCCCCACAAAGCAGCGCGACCGAGCCGGACATTACGTTCAGACATGAGAACAACAATTATTGTTTTTCTGTGTGACGATGCTCCAGCAGTTGTCGTGAGGTAGAGATATGGTAAATGCAGCCACGACCCGAACGGAACTCTGCTTGGTTTTCACGGCTCTCCTCACAAAGGTGCTGGTATTCCTGCGTGGGATCATATCTGTGGGCAACTTGGAAGCGATCATGATCAAACGGGCACTCTGATAATTGGCTGATATTCAGATATAACATCTATTTTGAAGACAGGAACGACATCAAATATCTGCTATTCCTTTGGCACTTCCTGTCTTACAAATGGTGTGCACAGGTGATTTCGAGCTGAGTAATTCTCCGTCCTTAGACAAAGCGGAGAAAGACAGTAAAAACCTTATCCCTTCATCTTCTGTTACGACCGAGCCAATAAAGTCCCATTGTGACCTTTGACCTTTATCTTGGAGATATGTATCACTGAGGGATTAAACTTGAATCGGGTCGTGGCCTGGTTCACAACCAAACGCTAAACTCTGCACTCCCGATTTCGAAAAAGTCTGTATTTTGCAGCCTGGCTTATTGTGGCTCCAGTGACAATTTTTTCACGACCTATCCTTAGCAACACTGGATGTCCTACAGATGAATGGTCTCCTCATCGGAGCGGAAAAA
>NW_008751769.1:274753-284858 GCF_000715545.1 Opisthorchis viverrini | reverse complement strand
CCATTAGGCGACCCGGGGAAGGGTGGGGAGAAGCGACTCCGGAGGAGCGCGTGGTACGTGAAGAGAAAAGAGTGGGTGAGGAAGGGGAACTGTCATAAGCCAAGCATTCCGAGATGCCTACACCACTAAGTACTCAGTCAGACAATCTGGAAACAAACTGACAACACGGACGGCACTGACGTCGATCAGGCGCCACTTATTGCAATGTATCCAGGCAACCGCAGGAGCGGCCACGGGGACCCCATCCAGAAAGGCGCAAAAAACACAAACTCCCCGTAATCTCCATCACACCCTTCTGCCAAGTCGTACGTTGTCCACCTCACGGGTCGCGTCATTCTCAAAGAGGCACAGAGAATAGCACAAGCCTCATCATCTTTATCATCATCACCATCATCGTCGACAGCATGAAATCAGTGTTCAACACCGATGCTCCACCGCCGTACATCCATGATTTATTTGAAAGCCTTATTGTAAAAAGAAAAAAGGTGGACGAGGAGGAGATTTAATGCTAGCTTACCACTATCATTCCGAGGTGCCTACACCTCCAGACATCCACTCAGGCAATCGGATAGAAACCGACAACAAGAACGCCTTTGATATCGGTTGGTAGCCATATTTTGTAGCGTCTCCAACCAGGCGCAGTGAGAAACACGCGGTCTCCATCCTGGAAGGCGAGTAGCACCGACAGCACCCAAGCGTCTCTTGATCTCCTTCATACTCCTCTGCCAAGTCGAGGATTGGCCACTTCTCTGCTTACGCCACTCTGAATTGGGTATGGAAAACAGCACTCTCTTTGGCAAACGATGGTTCGGCATACGCAACACACGTCCCAACCAACGCAGCTTCTTGTGCTAGACACATTCTTCAATGGAAGTACTCGTCGCACAACCGAAAACGCGCTTTCTAACTGCCTCATTGCGGATTTGCTGACACCAACCCACACGAGCTATGATTCTGAGACAACGATTGTCGAACACCTGAAGACGTCTCAGTTCCACTGCTCGAATAGGCCAAGCCTCACAGCAATACAACAAAACAGCCCACACTGTAGCTTGATACACACGTCCCTTGAGACTCAGGGATACACCACTCTGACGCCATAGGCGACCCGAGCCTTGCAAATTGTGCATTGACCTCATCTCTCACACTGCAGTCAGAACTAATGCAACTTCCAGTATAGGTAAAACGCTCCACAACTTCCAGTGCCTCTCCTTGGATTGTAAGTGGCGTGTTCAGTGACTGCATGTCCAGAAGCATGACCCCACTTTTTGGATGCAAATGGCATACCAAAGGACGGGATGACTTTGATCAGTTCATTCAAAAATACTTGCGCCTTCCCCTCATCGAAGATGAGAACGATGTCGTCTGCACATTCCAGATCGACAAGGCTATTTGAACATTGGGGTTTTGGAGACCTTCCAGCGTTCATCTAATGATTTCATTGATCACGAATTTGAACAGTAATGGGAAGAGTGGGCATCCCTGTCGGACACTACTTTGTGTACCGAAGCTTTTGGAGAGCTCGCCGTATGCTCTCACACGTCCGGAAGTCTGGGAATACAAAGAGCCTACTATGTTTGCGAACTTCATCTGGAGTACGCAGACGACACCGTTCTTATCTTCGAAAAGGAGAAGGCACCGGTATTTTTAGACGAACTGACCAAAGTCATTCCATACTTTGGTACGTAATTTGCACCCACAGTGTAAGGTCATGCTCGTGAACGTGCAGTCACTGAACAGGCCACTTACAATCCAGGAAGAGATACTGCAAGTTGTGGAGCGTTTTACGTATCTTGAAAGTTGCATTGTAATGTGACAGATGAGGTGAATGCACGAATCTGTAAGGCTCGGGCCACGAGCAACGAGCCATTGCGTCAGGATCACCGGATGCCCGAAGAGTAAAATGTGGAACATCTGGGCTCGTCCCAAGTGGCTTGAGGAGCGCGACCGAAGTAGGGTCATGTATGAGCGTTTCGGAGACACAACATACATCAATAGGGGGAAGTAAGGTTTTAGCAAGGGACGCCTGTTGCCGAATTTGACATAGAGCACGGAAATTAAAGGCTGTAATGTGGATCAGATCATTTGAAGTAAGTAAGCGATTATTTTTTCTGGGCGATGGTTGAAACATGGAACAGTGGCTATGTGATTGGCAGATGGGTTGATCGCACTGCATTATACGAAGGGGTGTTAGTTGAGTTACCCCATCTTGAGCCTTCGACTCAAAAGTCTGACCCACAAGGCAGTGGGGGAATGTAGGGCTTTGTTCGGGGACCCTGCCTTTAGCCCCTGACTTAAAAGTTTGACCCACGAGGCAGTGGACAGTAGGGCTTTCTTCTGGTACCCTTCCCGGAGCCGGCCTTCTTGGCATGGTCGAACCTTTAGGAACGGAGTTCCAGCCAGTATATCCCGCAGGATCATTGCAGCACAGAAGGCCGACCACCACGAAAAGGTGACATCTTTGAAAATGAGCAGAAAGCACAAGCATTACTGAAAAAGCTTGTCAATCATCCGGCCATTCGGCATATGTTTCGTGCCCCACAAAGTACCGTGTTATGCTGCGGGCGTCTTTAAGGCTTCAAAGAGTGGATGTGGAGGTCGTGGGACAATACACATTGCACGGGAGCCTTGACGGTGGTCATCTTCAGCTGACGGTAGCGTCACAGACAAAACGAACGAACGAATCTCAAAGGCCGGAGTTGTGTCTGACAATTCGGGCCCCTGATTGCATCAAAGGGGCACATCACTAGGCCTACAGGCTGCAGTACGGAGTGCTATTGTCTCCACGGGCGGAGAACATGAGACACATTCAGGATTTTGACCGCCGATACCTCAAGATTATAGCTGGAATCGCATGAACCCAGCGAATCCCGATTAAGATCAGGAAATGGATCTTTGATGAAGCAGCCGCATCAAGTACTCCAGGCTAAGGTTGTTGGGTGATGGGTTACGCTTCCCGAATTACCGTTTGAAAAGAGTATTGCTTTCCGTGACTAATCCGGAATGGAGGAAAGCTGGAATTGGAGACGAATTGGCACGGTAAACGAAAATTGTTACGAGAAGCCTGGGGCCCGTGTGACCCTCCTTGGCCTCGCTGGAGGCACTGAACAATGCGGCGGCTGACCGAAGCCAGTGGCGTTCATGATGTCAGTTTCTGTCCAGACTGTCCGACTGTGTTGGAAGCCAAGGTGACTACAATAGGGCAACCCTAGGTAACCTCCCTGTCCTGTTTTTCTTCTTTCCAATGTAAGACTTTGCAAGAAACAAAATGACAGTTGTGCGGCAGTGAAACCCCAGCAGTCTCCGGTATTGCTCTCAATGACCATTGCAGGAAAGGCGGCTGCAAACCGCATTCACAAGACTAGGCGATAGCGTTTTTGTATCTTTTATAAAGAATCCTCGCTATACACCAGATTCTTTCGTACCAACCTTGGGGTGAGTTCCAGAAGAGATGAAAGGTAGCGTATCACCATCACCCAAACTAACACAATCACGCATTTAGAGGTCACGTCGAAATGAACGATACCCTTCTATGAAGACCTGGCTCATTTACTTGACTCGTAAGCCACGTTTCTGCTGATCTGATGAAGCTTGGGGAGATCAATCTGGAATGTCCATAGAACTTGAGCACATCAACCTGTAAGATTGTAGAGGCTTTGGACACACCTCGTCTTCGCCATGGCGAAAACTAGGCGTCGTAGATGTTGCGTCAGGTCTGCGTGTCGATAACCTCGCGGAAATGCAGTTTTCCCACGTTACAAGGATACAACTAGGAATTTAATGGTATCGAGCACTCAATGGAGGCAATGGTGCAGGCTTTCAAGATGGTTGGGTCCGTCTAGTGAACTTGCCGGGAGTGGTTACGGGAAAGGTAGTACTCTGCGCAGTATCACCGATTCTGGTTTGTCACCAATCCGGATACAAGTCGCGCTGGGATCCCTCATCTGACGGGTTGTTGAGTGGGTCGTACAGTATTTGCTGAATACATAAAACTCCAGAACCGGCATCATAAACGAAAGTGAAACTGGAATGAGATAGAGGTCGTTGGCTCCGCAACATAAGGTATGCGCCCGCTTGTCTCACACTGGAAACTGACGACTCCAGGGTGCCGCGGTCACCATCCACAATTAGTAATGGAGGATGGAGCACTTAGTCTCCCGAAGATGGGTCTCCGAAGGAAGCAACGGCGAATTGGATGATTGAAGCGGAATACTCTTTTAGGAATGGAAAATGTTTTTACACGACCGACCGGCTTGAAACGGCTAAGTTGCCCAGTTTGAGAAAATCTATCACGTATTTCCAACGACTCGAAGGGGCGTGGTAAACTGATTTGTTGTCGGGGGCAGGAATTAAACCGGGCCACAGTTGTAGTAAGTATTGGTGACGTACAACCTTGCTTACCGGGCATCGGTTCATGAGTCCCCTTGTTTTCCATCGACGGCAATTATTATGAACTCCTACCTTCGGAAAACGACTGTTCCGTAGTGCTTTCAGTGTGCTGGCGCCCTTGTCACAACTTAAAGATCTTGATATCCGCTCGAACCGGTTGACGCAGTGCATGAGTTCGTTAACTTTGCAGTACAGGCGGCTGCTCAGGTTTCCCATGGTGTCGATTCTAACTGCCAAGACAGGGGTAGTTGTAAGGATTGGCTGTGAATTGAGATCTCATAAAAACTGGGTCTCACAGGGGTGCACCGACTGTTATGTGGGTCAGGTCAATAAAGTAAAAGGAAAAATCAGCACGTACTTTTGACGAAAGATTACTGGTAGTGTGAATTAAACAAGAACATATTTGGAACTTTGCACGAAATGAAAAATAGAGAGGTAGCGATACTAGTACTAACGATAGACATCTTCTTACCATGCTTTTTTAGTGCCAACGCACGGGACTTAGCAGAACGGAGGGCCGATACCCACCGTTTCTGCTCTGCCTCGTTGATTGCTTTTAGATGAAAGGTCTGTGTGCTGCTGTTAGAGATGACGAAAGTTGTGGAGCCAGTACTAGTCACCGTAGCGTTAGCTAAATTTACTGTCCCACGACATGTGTGCGCCATTTCTGCTTGATTCCTAAAGCAAAGTGACAAGAAGCAGATTAGGATACCTGTAATAGGACACAAATCCATTCTGCAATACAAACCAGCGTTTCTGGTAACCTTTTAGGTAGTTGGTCCATTTATACAAGTAACCGCGAAAGGATTCAGGAGGCTTCAACTCCATACGAGGGGCGGAGGGCAAAGCCGATGACCTTCCTTGTGACCTTCAGGAAGGGGTCAACGAATAACGGTTCTGGGTTTCAAAAGATACAAGGTTTTCATAGGTTCACAGATTCACGGATTCACGGAACGTTGCATGGGATCAAAGCTTTCGCCAAAGATTCCCGGGTCTGATTAGCTCTTGTCGTTAAGTTGATCCCATTCACCTGAAAGGCGCAATCCAAAAAACTGTGGCCCTGTTTTTGATGTTTTCGGTGGTGAGTAGCAAGACCAACGCCGTGAAGACTGTGTACTACACGCAGCTTGAAAACCCTCGGAAGAAGTTATTCCACGCACCAGCTATCAGAAATTAGAAAAATTATTGCGTTATAAAGTCGTGTGCTCTGAGCTTGAGAAATTTACTACCATGTCCCCTCTTTTTTGGGGTCAACAGTATAAAAAACTGCCGCCAACAGGGTATAAGCAAGAATTAAGTCTCCTAGGAGGCAATGATACTCCTCTGGAGAAGGGCAAAGCCCCACGAGAGGCGTTTCATAATCGACAGGTCTCAGGCTGGCAACCATTTTTGTGGCAGCTCAATGTAGTTCGCCCCTATCTTGCATCATGAGTAGATAACTTGGTTAGCGAATTCAAAAAGCTGTCTGACAGTACCCCAGAGAGCCGACATTTTATGCTGCAGTTAGGAAGATATGTTTGATAAGAACCAGACACCTGAATCCTTCTTGGCATTTTCACAGTAATGTCTCCTTGTCTATTCTCACCATGCACGAGAAGGGTGTCCACTGACTCTCCTCCGCATGATATATGGAGGCACTTTTCGTCATTCAGCAGAGGGTGTTGGTGTGGCTATCACTGCTTTGCAGTGATCTAAGTGTCTAAGTCCGTTCGGATGGCACTGGCACTTAAATCCTAGGTTTTCAGGTGTTGTTCTTGAAAACACATCTGGAACATCCTGTACGTAATTCAGAAACATAACTGGTCCCATAACATAGCCTTAAGGAACTCCATTGGAGGCCACTGTCAAAGAACAGTAGATCGAGCCTGCTTTCACTCGAAGTGCTCTATCTTACAGGATGCCCTAATTTGCCGTAGAATTTCCCTCTGAATCACATAAGACTCGAGATTATGGAGCAGTGGGACGTGAGACCCGATCGTTTGCTTTTGAAAAGTAGGAAAATATTGCATCCGATATGAGTATTTCGTCCTTAGTTTGGGTTAGGCTGTCCATAAACACATGCACGTCCTTCACTTAAGGACGGTTTGAGGAGAATCCGTATTGAACTGAGGATATCACGTTGTTGGTTGTGAGTTGATCTAGGATGGCCCGGTTCATAATGCGTTCCAACACCTTGCACGGCACGCTATTAAGGCTAACGGACTTGCAGATGCCGGACAATGGGCGTTCCACAGCTATGTAGATTTGTGAGACAATCTCTTCCTTCAAAGCGGAGAAAAGTTACTTTCGTCGAGTGACCGACGAAATATCAGGTAGAACTCTTTGCCAATATGAGAGACATTTCCATAAGGTTCCTTAACTAGACCTGCTTTGGCCCAAACCCGATGACTGGAGTTTAATTTTGAAAAAGTTCACGAACGTCTGCTTCCATAGTGGCCAGATTAGTCACAAACCTTTCGTAGTTACGTATTGACATGCTTCGATCTGACGAGCTTGGTTGGGTCAGAATCTATACCTCATAATATTCTCTACACGCTTCAGTATTTTACGAAATAAAGGCTCAAATGTGTGACCTGTATTTATCTCTCTGAAAATAGTTGCGACATCGTTTCCAGAAGATGAATTCTTTGAATGGCGTTTGGTCCACTGGACTACGTGCCGGTTTCTTCGGGACGAACGCCGCGTCAGATACGTGAATATTCTGTACAATGCGCCTGTTTAACCTTTCCCCTGAGTCTGATCCAAGCTTAAATTGGTCAAGAAGGTTATTCGTTTGTGGGAATTCTTCATGGCAGAATTCTCGAATCCACGTATTAGGTCAGGGTCCCCGGCGCAGGTATAGATGAGATCAAAGGTTAGCACGCAATGTTCCTTACAACCCTGTGGAGCTTTACGCAGCACCTAATCGTTGGAGGTAACCAAATCCAGCAAGGATGGTATTGGCATGCGAAGCATCTCTTGGGTTCGACATTCATTTCAGGCGCTGTGTTAAACGAATTCGTTCAGCGTTGATGCAAAATGTGCACTAGAACTTCTGCACCGGAGCTCTATCAAGGAGGCTTTCGGGTGGGTGGGACCGCATGTATGCACAAGCCAACACACCTGCGTTTTCAGTCAGCTCGGAACATCACTTGGCCTTCGGTTGATATCTCCGAGTGAGAAAGAGGTCTGGTGTGGCCCTGGATTCCTTATTTGAGATTATATGGAGCTGTTCAGAGCGATCTGACAGTTTAATATGGTGACCATTACTGATAAGGCCGAGGCAGTTTGTGGACAGGCAATTCAACACTGCCCTCCCTGCATCTGAAGATGAGGAGCCAAGGGGTTCGCTACCAGAGGCATTTTATAATTGGCTCCAATGCTGTGGGCATTATATAACTCCAGGTCTCTGGTAGCGCCGCTTCATCATGCTTGTCTGCGTCCTGCCTTGATGATTCCTAGAACTACTCCTCGTCTACAGCCTTTTTTGCACCCTGGGAGTTCGAGCTGCATAGAACTTTTGCCTGTGTGAGACGATATGTTCCCCTCGCGGCCGAAAATTTCGGCGGCTGTCACTTGTAACTCTTGTTATACTAACTCTTGTGTCAATGATTTTGTTGTCTTGTTCAAGAGTTCGGGGTGAAATGGTTGTTTGGTTTCATGAAATTTCGGCGCGTTCTGGCCCCCAGTCATTCGCTGTGAGGCTCTGTCGATTCGCATGCGTGTTGATTCTTCATTAGTTTTGCCTGGCCTTCTAGCAGATTAATATCTTTGGGGCCCCCGATGATTCACATCAAGTGCCGATTATACTTTGATTATGTGGCTGAATCATGTAGGGTCGACAAACACTACGATAATCAAAAGGTTCCACTGTATTATGGAAGGGGTGAAGTTGTCTAATTTCCTTCAAGAATCAGTAGCGTTTGTAGGCTACAAAAGACAGAAAATCAAAGTTGAGCATGTTCAAATAATAACGCATTTATTTCCTCTTTTCTGTTGGTTTCTCCAAAGTTTAAAAGTTCTCTTCCTCTCTGTTGTGATACTTTTTCACTTGTTGCGCACACCAGAACAGCAGTTTGCATAACACACAACAAACCACATGGATCTCATCGCTACCAATAGCCAGAGACTTTTAGTAATGGTATCACAAAATTTGCCACAATTCCTTGGAGACTTTGAGATGAGATTCACAAAAATATCACGAGCCGCCCAAGCGATATCCGACGGCTTGCAATATTAAATTTTATTCACTTTGTTGATCAGTTACGATACATCACAAATGCTGATTACATCGAACGTGCCCGGAGAAAATCGCTCGCTGTAAACTCTCTGCTGGAGTTCCCCGTACGACTGTGAGAACCAAAAAGCACAAAATCTGATATATATTGTTGTAATTTTTAACTATGCACTATTGTCAAATTTTATCATGCTTTACATTTTTAGGGTTATCTGGCATTACCTAGAACTCGTCATTAGGAGGAGGCCCACTGCTACACAAATTTGGGGTCGAACAAAAATGTTTGCAAAAACGAAAACCTAATACGAAAGTTTTATGTGTAATCATGGCTTGTTTTTTGTGCACCAGTTATTCGAAGAACTGTTGCACGTTACGAATAAGTGTACTACAAATGCAACAGAGGGCCAGCAAGGCAATCGGGAAGTTGAGGAAATTGAGGAGGCTCGGATGTTGAGCGTATTTATATTCACTGATAGCGAAGAGTGCGTGAAGCACCAGCTGTTAAGTAAGCTTTCGCCTAAGGAGACGCGAACCATTGATAAGTCACCTAGTATCTTGAACTCCGTAGGTTACCGAGATTTTGTGTGACCGACTTTTGGGTAATGGCTGGCTGACCAAAGACGGGTCGGCCAGATGAGGAACAGAGAGCCGTCGTGAGGTGTAGCAGTTCGTGGCCGGTGAATTCAGCAAGGTTCTCACAACTCGGGACAAATAGAATTACCAATGGAAGTGGAAATCATTTTGGTGGGCACGTGATGGATAGTTGAATTTTATTTTTATAATGTGATGTTCCTTCCACTTTAGCAAAGCTTTGCATGTCCAAGCGGTTGCTAGCGTTGTAGGCAGAATTTCAACGCGGCTATGTAGGCTTCGCCCTATATCGCCAGACAGCGTTGATGCAACTATTCCCATATGTAGTGAATGTTGATGAAACAAACGTGGCGCCCCGTTTGGGTAAGATTTTTTAAAGCAACTAGTATCTAGTTCGTGAGTACATTCTCTGCACCTTTCCGACCAAGGAAGGGCGCACAGCTATGTTTGAATCTGTGAGACGCCAACAATCTAACTTGTGCTCAAGTGTTTATCTTGTATGGCGTATGGTAGGTCCACAGACTCATGTGAAAAATTTTGTCGTAGCTGCCACGTCACGCTATGCCTTTCCTACATTTGCGAAGCTATCAGGATTCATGTGGATATCTAAGAAAAATTCTCATTTGGCCAAATACATTTTCTGGCAAATGCCGACGAATTCTATTACATTCGAGACAGTTCGCGACTCGCCTGGAAAATGACGTACAGCAATTTTTCTTCCAACAAAAATGTTAGAAAACAGGTTACGTCGTAGGCTACAATAACCACGCCGGGGGTTCCTACGATGGGCCCCTCATCTTACACGGATTCACGGATTGATACACAGGATCGAGGCTTTTGCCCAAGTTTCCCGGGTCGCTTTTGTTCTTGTCGGTCAGTGGCTGTCGTTCACCTGAAAGGCACAAGTGA